>NW_024396986.1:0-123767 GCF_905163445.1 Pararge aegeria
ACAAAGTACCGAGTCTAAGGAGACTGATGGCGGCGCCACACAGTGGCGTTATGTCTCTATAAAAGTCGTGGTCTTTTATTATGTTATTTATTAATGGTATTATTTTAATATCATATCAATATTGTACCCCGCACAGGGGGGAGGTACGGGTAGGTAGTGACGAAAAATAACGATACGGGACTCTTACGAGGTCTCGCAATCGGAATGAGTACACTTTAAATATTTTAACGAGGTAAAATTTAAGGGCATTGAGGGTCTGGTGCCAGTGGTGGTTGATTAGATCCACACACTATACTTTTTATAATTATGTGGCGTTATGTCTCTATAAAAGTGGTGGTCTTTTATTATGTTATTTATTAATGGTATTTTTTTAATATCATATCAATATTGTACCCCGCACGGGGGGAGGTAGGGGGGTAGGTAGTGACGAAAAATAACGATACGGGACTCTTACGAGGTCTCGTCATCGAATAATCAATACACGAACTGCCCACACACTTGTAAATATAGACGCGCAAGATCGTTACACGAACCGCTTACCATTATAGTAAACTACTATGCAAACACACATAACATATACGCAATAAGGGAACTTTAAATTGGAGATTTTACCCTACCACACCCGTCTGTCTCATTCTGAAAACTATTCAAAATAATTGCTATTTTTCATTCTCATTCAAATATAAATAATAGTAAATAATATATAATTTTTGACTGAACTGAACCCAAGTGCCCGCCCGGCCTGTGGCCGGGCACCCCTCGTATTCATGTTCTAACCTAACCTAACCTAAATCTAGTTTTGACACCTTTAGACTTTAGATTCAAGATTTAATGTGAATATATGCATTAATAAAAACTCATTACTATTTTAATACTAGTTATGCTGCTGTTGATGCACTGATGAAAGCCAGATAGCTAGATCAGTGTTTAGTTAGTCGTAGTTGCCGGTGGGCTGAGGTCTAAAGGAATCCAAACTAGTTTTAAAAGATTTGGATAGGTTAGGTTAGGTTAGAACATGAATAAGACGGGTGCCCGGCCGCAGGCCGGTCACTTAGGTTCAGTTCCGTTTAAAAAAAAAAAAAACCAAAAACAAAACGTACCAATACAAAGTACTCTTATTCATATTAGAAGATATTGTAAAATAACAATTAATTTAATTTTTTTTTTTTTTTTCACTTACACATTAGGCCCGTCGCGCCGCGCCACTACTATATGGGGCGAAGGTGCGAAGTCGACGGCGACGACAAAGTACCGAGTCTAAGGAGACTGATGGCGGCGCCACACAGTGGCGTTATGTCTCTATAAAAGTCGTGGTCTTTTATTATGTTATTTATTAATGTATTATTTTTAATATCATATCAATATTGTACCCCGCACAGGGGGGAGGTACGGGTAGGTAGTGACGAAAAATAACGATACGGGACTCTTACGAGGTCTCGCAATCGGAATGAGTACACTTTAAATATTTTAACGAGGTAAAATTTAAGGGCATTGAGGGTCTGGTGCCAGTGGTGGTTGATTAGATCCACACACTATACTTTTTATAATTATGTGGCGTTATGTCTCTATAAAAGTGGTGGTCTTTTATTATGTTATTTATTAATGGTATTTTTTTAATATCATATCAATATTGTACCCCGCACGGGGGGAGGTAGGGGGGTAGGTAGTGACGAAAAATAACGATACGGGACTCTTACGAGGTCTCGTCATCGAATAATCAATACACGAACTGCCCACACACTTGTAAATATAGACGCGCAAGATCGTTACACGAACCGCTTACCATTATAGTAAACTACTATGCAAACACACATAACATATACGCAATAAGGGAACTTTAAATTGGAGATTTTACCCTACCACACCCGTCTGTCTCATTCTGAAAACTATTCAAAATAATTGCTATTTTTCATTCTCATTCAAATATAAATAATAGTAAATAATATATAATTTTTGACTGAACTGAACCCAAGTGCCCGCCCGGCCTGTGGCCGGGCACCCCTCGTATTCATGTTCTAACCTAACCTAACCTAAATCTAGTTTTGACACCTTTAGACTTTAGATTCAAGATTTAATGTGAATATATGCATTAATAAAAACTCATTACTATTTTAATACTAGTTATGCTGCTGTTGATGCACTGATGAAAGCCAGATAGCTAGATCAGTGTTTAGTTAGTCGTAGTTGCCGGTGGGCTGAGGTCTAAAGGAATCCAAACTAGTTTTAAAAGATTTGGATAGGTTAGGTTAGGTTAAAACATGAATAAGACGGGTGCCCGGCCGCAGGCCGGTCACTTAGGTTCAGTTCCGTTTAAAAAAAAAAAAAACAAAAAACAAAACGTACCAATACAAAGTACTCTTATTCATATTAGAAGATATTGTAAAATAACAATTAATTTAATTTTTTTTTTTTTTTTTTTTCACTTACACATTAGGCCCGTCGCGCCGCGCCACTACTATATGGGGCGAAGGTGCGAAGTCGACGGCGACGACAAAGTACCGAGTCTAAGGAGACTGATGGCGGCGCCACACAGTGGCGTTATGTCTCTATAAAAGTCGTGGTCTTTTATTATGTTATTTATTAATGGTATTATTTTAATATCATATCAATATTGTACCCCGCACAGGGGGGAGGTACGGGTAGGTAGTGACGAAAAATAACGATACGGGACTCTTACGAGGTCTCGCAATCGGAATGAGTACACTTTAAATATTTTAACGAGGTAAAATTTAAGGGCATTGAGGGTCTGGTGCCAGTGGTGGTTGATTAGATCCACACACTATACTTTTTATAATTATGTGGCGTTATGTCTCTATAAAAGTGGTGGTCTTTTATTATGTTATTTATTAATGGTATTTTTTTAATATCATATCAATATTGTACCCCGCACGGGGGGAGGTAGGGGGGTAGGTAGTGACGAAAAATAACGATACGGGACTCTTACGAGGTCTCGTCATCGAATAATCAATACACGAACTGCCCACACACTTGTAAATATAGACGCGCAAGATCGTTACACGAACCGCTTACCATTATAGTAAACTACTATGCAAACACACATAACATATACGCAATAAGGGAACTTTAAATTGGAGATTTTACCCTACCACACCGTCTGTCTCATTCTGAAAACTATTCAAAATAATTGCTATTTTTCATTCTCATTCAAATATAAATAATAGTAAATAATATATAATTTTTGACTGAACTGAACCCAAGTGCCCGCCGGCCTGTGGCCGGGCACCCCTCGTATTCATGTTCTAACCTAACCTAACCTAAATCTAGTTTTGACACCTTTAGACTTTAGATTCAAGATTTAATGTGAATATATGCATTAATAAAAACTCATTACTATTTTAATACTAGTTATGCTGCTGTTGATGCACTGATGAAAGCCAGATAGCTAGATCAGTGTTTAGTTAGTCGTAGTTGCCGGTGGGCTGAGGTCTAAAGGAATCCAAACTAGTTTTAAAAGATTTGGATAGGTTAGGTTAGGTTAGAACATGAATAAGACGGGTGCCCGGCCGCAGGCCGGTCACTTAGGTTCAGTTCCGTTTAAAAAAAAAAAAAACAAAAAACAAAACGTACCAATACAAAGTACTCTTATTCATATTAGAAGATATTGTAAAATAACAATTAATTTAATTTTTTTTTTTTTTTTTTCACTTACACATTAGGCCCGTCGCGCCGCGCCACTACTATATGGGGCGAAGGTGCGAAGTCGACGGCGACGACAAAGTACCGAGTCTAAGGAGACTGATGGCGGCGCCACACAGTGGCGTTATGTCTCTATAAAAGTCGTGGTCTTTTATTATGTTATTTATTAATGGTATTATTTTAATATCATATCAATATTGTACCCCGCACAGGGGGGAGGTACGGGTAGGTAGTGACGAAAAATAACGATACGGGACTCTTACGAGGTCTCGCAATCGGAATGAGTACACTTTAAATATTTTAACGAGGTAAAATTTAAGGGCATTGAGGGTCTGGTGCCAGTGGTGGTTGATTAGATCCACACACTATACTTTTTATAATTATGTGGCGTTATGTCTCTATAAAAGTGGTGGTCTTTTATTATGTTATTTATTAATGGTATTTTTTTAATATCATATCAATATTGTACCCCGCACGGGGGGAGGTAGGGGGGTAGGTAGTGACGAAAAATAACGATACGGGACTCTTACGAGGTCTCGTCATCGAATAATCAATACACGAACTGCCCACACACTTGTAAATATAGACGCGCAAGATCGTTACACGAACCGCTTACCATTATAGTAAACTACTATGCAAACACACATAACATATACGCAATAAGGGAACTTTAAATTGGAGATTTTACCCTACCACACCCGTCTGTCTCATTCTGAAAACTATTCAAAATAATTGCTATTTTTCATTCTCATTCAAATATAAATAATAGTAAATAATATATAATTTTTGACTGAACTGAACCCAAGTGCCCGCCCGGCCTGTGGCCGGGCACCCCTCGTATTCATGTTCTAACCTAACCTAACCTAAATCTAGTTTTGACACCTTTAGACTTTAGATTCAAGATTTAATGTGAATATATGCATTAATAAAAACTCATTACTATTTTAATACTAGTTATGCTGCTGTTGATGCACTGATGAAAGCCAGATAGCTAGATCAGTGTTTAGTTAGTCGTAGTTGCCGGTGGGCTGAGGTCTAAAGGAATCCAAACTAGTTTTAAAAGATTTGGATAGGTTAGGTTAGGTTAGAACATGAATAAGACGGGTGCCCGGCCGCAGGCCGGTCACTTAGGTTCAGTTCCGTTTAAAAAAAAAAAAAACAAAAAACAAAACGTACCAATACAAAGTACTCTTATTCATATTAGAAGATATTGTAAAATAACAATTAATTTAATTTTTTTTTTTTTTTTTTCACTTACACATTAGGCCCGTCGCGCCGCGCCACTACTATATGGGGCGAAGGTGCGAAGTCGACGGCGACGACAAAGTACCGAGTCTAAGGAGACTGATGGCGGCGCCACACAGTGGCGTTATGTCTCTATAAAAGTCGTGGTCTTTTATTATGTTATTTATTAATGGTATTATTTTAATATCATATCAATATTGTACCCCGCACAGGGGGGAGGTACGGGTAGGTAGTGACGAAAAATAACGATACGGGACTCTTACGAGGTCTCGCAATCGGAATGAGTACACTTTAAATATTTTAACGAGGTAAAATTTAAGGGCATTGAGGGTCTGGTGCCAGTGGTGGTTGATTAGATCCACACACTATACTTTTTATAATTATGTGGCGTTATGTCTCTATAAAAGTGGTGGTCTTTTATTATGTTATTTATTAATGGTATTTTTTTAATATCATATCAATATTGTACCCCGCACGGGGGGAGGTAGGGGGGTAGGTAGTGACGAAAAATAACGATACGGGACTCTTACGAGGTCTCGTCATCGAATAATCAATACACGAACTGCCCACACACTTGTAAATATAGACGCGCAAGATCGTTACACGAACCGCTTACCATTATAGTAAACTACTATGCAAACACACATAACATATACGCAATAAGGGAACTTTAAATTGGAGATTTTACCCTACCACACCCGTCTGTCTCATTCTGAAAACTATTCAAAATAATTGCTATTTTTCATTCTCATTCAAATATAAATAATAGTAAATAATATATAATTTTTGACTGAACTGAACCCAAGTGCCCGCCCGGCCTGTGGCCGGGCACCCCTCGTATTCATGTTCTAACCTAACCTAACCTAAATCTAGTTTTGACACCTTTAGACTTTAGATTCAAGATTTAATGTGAATATATGCATTAATAAAAACTCATTACTATTTTAATACTAGTTATGCTGCTGTTGATGCACTGATGAAAGCCAGATAGCTAGATCAGTGTTTAGTTAGTCGTAGTTGCCGGTGGGCTGAGGTCTAAAGGAATCCAAACTAGTTTTAAAAGATTTGGATAGGTTAGGTTAGGTTAGAACATGAATAAGACGGGTGCCCGGCCGCAGGCCGGTCACTTAGGTTCAGTTCCGTTTAAAAAAAAAAAAAACAAAAAACAAAACGTACCAATACAAAGTACTCTTATTCATATTAGAAGATATTGTAAAATAACAATTAATTTAATTTTTTTTTTTTTTTTTTCACTTACACATTAGGCCCGTCGCGCCGCGCCACTACTATATGGGGCGAAGGTGCGAAGTCGACGGCGACGACAAAGTACCGAGTCTAAGGAGACTGATGGCGGCGCCACACAGTGGCGTTATGTCTCTATAAAAGTCGTGGTCTTTTATTATGTTATTTATTAATGGTATTATTTTAATATCATATCAATATTGTACCCCGCACAGGGGGGAGGTACGGGTAGGTAGTGACGAAAAATAACGATACGGGACTCTTACGAGGTCTCGCAATCGGAATGAGTACACTTTAAATATTTTAACGAGGTAAAATTTAAGGGCATTGAGGGTCTGGTGCCAGTGGTGGTTGATTAGATCCACACACTATACTTTTTATAATTATGTGGCGTTATGTCTCTATAAAAGTGGTGGTCTTTTATTATGTTATTTATTAATGGTATTTTTTTAATATCATATCAATATTGTACCCCGCACGGGGGGAGGTAGGGGGGTAGGTAGTGACGAAAAATAACGATACGGGACTCTTACGAGGTCTCGTCATCGAATAATCAATACACGAACTGCCCACACACTTGTAAATATAGACGCGCAAGATCGTTACACGAACCGCTTACCATTATAGTAAACTACTATGCAAACACACATAACATATACGCAATAAGGGAACTTTAAATTGGAGATTTTACCCTACCACACCCGTCTGTCTCATTCTGAAAACTATTCAAAATAATTGCTATTTTTCATTCTCATTCAAATATAAATAATAGTTAATAATATATAATTTTTGACTGAACTGAACCCAAGTGCCCGCCCGGCCTGTGGCCGGGCACCCCTCGTATTCATGTTCTAACCTAACCTAACCTAAATCTAGTTTTGACACCTTTAGACTTTAGATTCAAGATTTAATGTGAATATATGCATTAATAAAAACTCATTACTATTTTAATACTAGTTATGCTGCTGTTGATGCACTGATGAAAGCCAGATAGCTAGATCAGTGTTTAGTTAGTCGTAGTTGCCGGTGGGCTGAGGTCTAAAGGAATCCAAACTAGTTTTAAAAGATTTGGATAGGTTAGGTTAGGTTAGAACATGAATAAGACGGGTGCCCGGCCGCAGGCCGGTCACTTAGGTTCAGTTCCGTTTAAAAAAAAAAAAAACAAAAAACAAAACGTACCAATACAAAGTACTCTTATTCATATTAGAAGATATTGTAAAATAACAATTAATTTAATTTTTTTTTTTTTTTTTTCACTTACACATTAGGCCCGTCGCGCCGCGCCACTACTATATGGGGCGAAGGTGCGAAGTCGACGGCGACGACAAAGTACCGAGTCTAAGGAGACTGATGGCGGCGCCACACAGTGGCGTTATGTCTCTATAAAAGTCGTGGTCTTTTATTATGTTATTTATTAATGGTATTATTTTAATATCATATCAATATTGTACCCCGCACAGGGGGGAGGTACGGGTAGGTAGTGACGAAAAATAACGATACGGGACTCTTACGAGGTCTCGCAATCGGAATGAGTACACTTTAAATATTTTAACGAGGTAAAATTTAAGGGCATTGAGGGTCTGGTGCCAGTGGTGGTTGATTAGATCCACACACTATACTTTTTATAATTATGTGGCGTTATGTCTCTATAAAAGTGGTGGTCTTTTATTATGTTATTTATTAATGGTATTTTTTTAATATCATATCAATATTGTACCCCGCACGGGGGGAGGTAGGGGGGTAGGTAGTGACGAAAAATAACGATACGGGACTCTTACGAGGTCTCGTCATCGAATAATCAATACACGAACTGCCCACACACTTGTAAATATAGACGCGCAAGATCGTTACACGAACCGCTTACCATTATAGTAAACTACTATGCAAACACACATAACATATACGCAATAAGGGAACTTTAAATTGGAGATTTTACCCTACCACACCCGTCTGTCTCATTCTGAAAACTATTCAAAATAATTGCTATTTTTCATTCTCATTCAAATATAAATAATAGTAAATAATATATAATTTTTGACTGAACTGAACCCAAGTGCCCGCCCGGCCTGTGGCCGGGCACCCCTCGTATTCATGTTCTAACCTAACCTAACCTAAATCTAGTTTTGACACCTTTAGACTTTAGATTCAAGATTTAATGTGAATATATGCATTAATAAAAACTCATTACTATTTTAATACTAGTTATGCTGCTGTTGATGCACTGATGAAAGCCAGATAGCTAGATCAGTGTTTAGTTAGTCGTAGTTGCCGGTGGGCTGAGGTCTAAAGGAATCCAAACTAGTTTTAAAAGATTTGGATAGGTTAGGTTAGGTTAGAACATGAATAAGACGGGTGCCCGGCCGCAGGCCGGTCACTTAGGTTCAGTTCCGTTTAAAAAAAAAAAAAACCAAAAACAAAACGTACCAATACAAAGTACTCTTATTCATATTAGAAGATATTGTAAAATAACAATTAATTTAATTTTTTTTTTTTTTTTTCACTTACACATTAGGCCCGTCGCGCCGCGCCACTACTATATGGGGCGAAGGTGCGAAGTCGACGGCGACGACAAAGTACCGAGTCTAAGGAGACTGATGGCGGCGCCACACAGTGGCGTTATGTCTCTATAAAAGTCGTGGTCTTTTATTATGTTATTTATTAATGGTATTATTTTAATATCATATCAATATTGTACCCCGCACAGGGGGGAGGTACGGGTAGGTAGTGACGAAAAATAACGATACGGGACTCTTACGAGGTCTCGCAATCGGAATGAGTACACTTTAAATATTTTAACGAGGTAAAATTTAAGGGCATTGAGGGTCTGGTGCCAGTGGTGGTTGATTAGATCCACACACTATACTTTTTATAATTATGTGGCGTTATGTCTCTATAAAAGTGGTGGTCTTTTATTATGTTATTTATTAATGGTATTTTTTTAATATCATATCAATATTGTACCCCGCACGGGGGGAGGTAGGGGGGTAGGTAGTGACGAAAAATAACGATACGGGACTCTTACGAGGTCTCGTCATCGAATAATCAATACACGAACTGCCCACACACTTGTAAATATAGACGCGCAAGATCGTTACACGAACCGCTTACCATTATAGTAAACTACTATGCAAACACACATAACATATACGCAATAAGGGAACTTTAAATTGGAGATTTTACCCTACCACACCCGTCTGTCTCATTCTGAAAACTATTCAAAATAATTGCTATTTTTCATTCTCATTCAAATATAAATAATAGTAAATAATATATAATTTTTGACTGAACTGAACCCAAGTGCCCGCCCGGCCTGTGGCCGGGCACCCCTCGTATTCATGTTCTAACCTAACCTAACCTAAATCTAGTTTTGACACCTTTAGACTTTAGATTCAAGATTTAATGTGAATATATGCATTAATAAAAACTCATTACTATTTTAATACTAGTTATGCTGCTGTTGATGCACTGATGAAAGCCAGATAGCTAGATCAGTGTTTAGTTAGTCGTAGTTGCCGGTGGGCTGAGGTCTAAAGGAATCCAAACTAGTTTTAAAAGATTTGGATAGGTTAGGTTAGGTTAGAACATGAATAAGACGGGTGCCCGGCCGCAGGCCGGTCACTTAGGTTCAGTTCCGTTTAAAAAAAAAAAAAACAAAAAACAAAACGTACCAATACAAAGTACTCTTATTCATATTAGAAGATATTGTAAAATAACAATTAATTTAATTTTTTTTTTTTTTTTTTCACTTACACATTAGGCCCGTCGCGCCGCGCCACTACTATATGGGGCGAAGGTGCGAAGTCGACGGCGACGACAAAGTACCGAGTCTAAGGAGACTGATGGCGGCGCCACACAGTGGCGTTATGTCTCTATAAAAGTCGTGGTCTTTTATTATGTTATTTATTAATGGTATTATTTTAATATCATATCAATATTGTACCCCGCACAGGGGGGAGGTACGGGTAGGTAGTGACGAAAAATAACGATACGGGACTCTTACGAGGTCTCGCAATCGGAATGAGTACACTTTAAATATTTTAACGAGGTAAAATTTAAGGGCATTGAGGGTCTGGTGCCAGTGGTGGTTGATTAGATCCACACACTATACTTTTTATAATTATGTGGCGTTATGTCTCTATAAAAGTGGTGGTCTTTTATTATGTTATTTATTAATGGTATTTTTTTAATATCATATCAATATTGTACCCCGCACGGGGGGAGGTAGGGGGGTAGGTAGTGACGAAAAATAACGATACGGGACTCTTACGAGGTCTCGTCATCGAATAATCAATACACGAACTGCCCACACACTTGTAAATATAGACGCGCAAGATCGTTACACGAACCGCTTACCATTATAGTAAACTACTATGCAAACACACATAACATATACGCAATAAGGGAACTTTAAATTGGAGATTTTACCCTACCACACCCGTCTGTCTCATTCTGAAAACTATTCAAAATAATTGCTATTTTTCATTCTCATTCAAATATAAATAATAGTAAATAATATATAATTTTTGACTGAACTGAACCCAAGTGCCCGCCCGGCCTGTGGCCGGGCACCCCTCGTATTCATGTTCTAACCTAACCTAACCTAAATCTAGTTTTGACACCTTTAGACTTTAGATTCAAGATTTAATGTGAATATATGCATTAATAAAAACTCATTACTATTTTAATACTAGTTATGCTGCTGTTGATGCACTGATGAAAGCCAGATAGCTAGATCAGTGTTCAGTTAGTCGTAGTTGCCGGTGGGCTGAGGTCTAAAGGAATCCAAACTAGTTTTAAAAGATTTGGATAGGTTAGGTTAGGTTAGAACATGAATAAGACGGGTGCCCGGCCGCAGGCCGGTCACTTAGGTTCAGTTCCGTTTAAAAAAAAAAAAACAAAAAACAAAACGTACCAATACAAAGTACTCTTATTCATATTAGAAGATATTGTAAAATAACAATTAATTTAATTTTTTTTTTTTTTTTTTCACTTACACATTAGGCCCGTCGCGCCGCGCCACTACTATATGGGGCGAAGGTGCGAAGTCGACGGCGACGACAAAGTACCGAGTCTAAGGAGACTGATGGCGGCGCCACACAGTGGCGTTATGTCTCTATAAAAGTCGTGGTCTTTTATTATGTTATTTATTAATGGTATTATTTTAATATCATATCAATATTGTACCCCGCACAGGGGGGAGGTACGGGTAGGTAGTGACGAAAAATAACGATACGGGACTCTTACGAGGTCTCGCAATCGGAATGAGTACACTTTAAATATTTTAACGAGGTAAAATTTAAGGGCATTGAGGGTCTGGTGCCAGTGGTGGTTGATTAGATCCACACACTATACTTTTTATAATTATGTGGCGTTATGTCTCTATAAAAGTGGTGGTCTTTTATTATGTTATTTATTAATGGTATTTTTTTAATATCATATCAATATTGTACCCCGCACGGGGGGAGGTAGGGGGGTAGGTAGTGACGAAAAATAACGATACGGGACTCTTACGAGGTCTCGTCATCGAATAATCAATACACGAACTGCCCACACACTTGTAAATATAGACGCGCAAGATCGTTACACGAACCGCTTACCATTATAGTAAACTACTATGCAAACACACATAACATATACGCAATAAGGGAACTTTAAATTGGAGATTTTACCCTACCACACCCGTCTGTCTCATTCTGAAAACTATTCAAAATAATTGCTATTTTTCATTCTCATTCAAATATAAATAATAGTAAATAATATATAATTTTTGACTGAACTGAACCCAAGTGCCCGCCCGGCCTGTGGCCGGGCACCCCTCGTATTCATGTTCTAACCTAACCTAACCTAAATCTAGTTTTGACACCTTTAGACTTTAGATTCAAGATTTAATGTGAATATATGCATTAATAAAAACTCATTACTATTTTAATACTAGTTATGCTGCTGTTGATGCACTGATGAAAGCCAGATAGCTAGATCAGTGTTTAGTTAGTCGTAGTTGCCGGTGGGCTGAGGTCTAAAGGAATCCAAACTAGTTTTAAAAGATTTGGATAGGTTAGGTTAGGTTAGAACATGAATAAGACGGGTGCCCGGCCGCAGGCCGGTCACTTAGGTACAGTTCCGTTTAAAAAAAAAAAAAACAAAAAACAAAACGTACCAATACAAAGTACTCTTATTCATATTAGAAGATATTGTAAAATAACAATTAATTTAATTTTTTTTTTTTTTTTTTCACTTACACATTAGGCCCGTCGCGCCGCGCCACTACTATATGGGGCGAAGGTGCGAAGTCGACGGCGACGACAAAGTACCGAGTCTAAGGAGACTGATGGCGGCGCCACACAGTGGCGTTATGTCTCTATAAAAGTCGTGGTCTTTTATTATGTTATTTATTAATGGTATTATTTTAATATCATATCAATATTGTACCCCGCACAGGGGGGAGGTACGGGTAGGTAGTGACGAAAAATAACGATACGGGACTCTTACGAGGTCTCGCAATCGGAATGAGTACACTTTAAATATTTTAACGAGGTAAAATTTAAGGGCATTGAGGGTCTGGTGCCAGTGGTGGTTGATTAGATCCACACACTATACTTTTTATAATTATGTGGCGTTATGTCTCTATAAAAGTGGTGGTCTTTTATTATGTTATTTATTAATGGTATTTTTTTAATATCATATCAATATTGTACCCCGCACGGGGGGAGGTAGGGGGGTAGGTAGTGACGAAAAATAACGATACGGGACTCTTACGAGGTCTCGTCATCGAATAATCAATACACGAACTGCCCACACACTTGTAAATATAGACGCGCAAGATCGTTACACGAACCGCTTACCATTATAGTAAACTACTATGCAAACACACATAACATATACGCAATAAGGGAACTTTAAATTGGAGATTTTACCCTACCACACCCGTCTGTCTCATTCTGAAAACTATTCAAAATAATTGCTATTTTTCATTCTCATTCAAATATAAATAATAGTAAATAATATATAATTTTTGACTGAACTGAACCCAAGTGCCCGCCCGGCCTGTGGCCGGGCACCCCTCGTATTCATGTTCTAACCTAACCTAACCTAAATCTAGTTTTGACACCTTTAGACTTTAGATTCAAGATTTAATGTGAATATATGCATTAATAAAAACTCATTACTATTTTAATACTAGTTATGCTGCTGTTGATGCACTGATGAAAGCCAGATAGCTAGATCAGTGTTTAGTTAGTCGTAGTTGCCGGTGGGCTGAGGTCTAAAGGAATCCAAACTAGTTTTAAAAGATTTGGATAGGTTAGGTTAGGTTAGAACATGAATAAGACGGGTGCCCGGCCGCAGGCCGGTCACTTAGGTTCAGTTCCGTTTAAAAAAAAAAAAAACAAAAAACAAAACGTACCAATACAAAGTACTCTTATTCATATTAGAAGATATTGTAAAATAACAATTAATTTAATTTTTTTTTTTTTTTTTTCACTTACACATTAGGCCCGTCGCGCCGCGCCACTACTATATGGGGCGAAGGTGCGAAGTCGACGGCGACGACAAAGTACCGAGTCTAAGGAGACTGATGGCGGCGCCACACAGTGGCGTTATGTCTCTATAAAAGTCGTGGTCTTTTATTATGTTATTTATTAATGGTATTATTTTAATATCATATCAATATTGTACCCCGCACAGGGGGGAGGTACGGGTAGGTAGTGACGAAAAATAACGATACGGGACTCTTACGAGGTCTCGCAATCGGAATGAGTACACTTTAAATATTTTAACGAGGTAAAATTTAAGGGCATTGAGGGTCTGGTGCCAGTGGTGGTTGATTAGATCCACACACTATACTTTTTATAATTATGTGGCGTTATGTCTCTATAAAAGTGGTGGTCTTTTATTATGTTATTTATTAATGGTATTTTTTTAATATCATATCAATATTGTACCCCGCACGGGGGGAGGTAGGGGGGTAGGTAGTGACGAAAAATAACGATACGGGACTCTTACGAGGTCTCGTCATCGAATAATCAATACACGAACTGCCCACACACTTGTAAATATAGACGCGCAAGATCGTTACACGAACCGCTTACCATTATAGTAAACTACTATGCAAACACACATAACATATACGCAATAAGGGAACTTTAAATTGGAGATTTTACCCTACCACACCCGTCTGTCTCATTCTGAAAACTATTCAAAATAATTGCTATTTTTCATTCTCATTCAAATATAAATAATAGTAAATAATATATAATTTTTGACTGAACTGAACCCAAGTGCCCGCCCGGCCTGTGGCCGGGCACCCCTCGTATTCATGTTCTAACCTAACCTAACCTAAATCTAGTTTTGACACCTTTAGACTTTAGATTCAAGATTTAATGTGAATATATGCATTAATAAAAACTCATTACTATTTTAATACTAGTTATGCTGCTGTTGATGCACTGATGAAAGCCAGATAGCTAGATCAGTGTTCAGTTAGTCGTAGTTGCCGGTGGGCTGAGGTCTAAAGGAATCCAAACTAGTTTTAAAAGATTTGGATAGGTTAGGTTAGGTTAGAACATGAATAAGACGGGTGCCCGGCCGCAGGCCGGTCACTTAGGTTCAGTTCCGTTTAAAAAAAAAAAAAACAAAAAACAAAACGTACCAATACAAAGTACTCTTATTCATATTAGAAGATATTGTAAAATAACAATTAATTTAATTTTTTTTTTTTTTTTTTCACTTACACATTAGGCCCGTCGCGCCGCGCCACTACTATATGGGGCGAAGGTGCGAAGTCGACGGCGACGACAAAGTACCGAGTCTAAGGAGACTGATGGCGGCGCCACACAGTGGCGTTATGTCTCTATAAAAGTCGTGGTCTTTTATTATGTTATTTATTAATGGTATTATTTTAATATCATATCAATATTGTACCCCGCACAGGGGGGAGGTACGGGTAGGTAGTGACGAAAAATAACGATACGGGACTCTTACGAGGTCTCGCAATCGGAATGAGTACACTTTAAATATTTTAACGAGGTAAAATTTAAGGGCATTGAGGGTCTGGTGCCAGTGGTGGTTGATTAGATCCACACACTATACTTTTTATAATTATGTGGCGTTATGTCTCTATAAAAGTGGTGGTCTTTTATTATGTTATTTATTAATGGTATTTTTTTAATATCATATCAATATTGTACCCCGCACGGGGGGAGGTAGGGGGGTAGGTAGTGACGAAAAATAACGATACGGGACTCTTACGAGGTCTCGTCATCGAATAATCAATACACGAACTGCCCACACACTTGTAAATATAGACGCGCAAGATCGTTACACGAACCGCTTACCATTATAGTAAACTACTATGCAAACACACATAACATATACGCAATAAGGGAACTTTAAATTGGAGATTTTACCCTACCACACCCGTCTGTCTCATTCTGAAAACTATTCAAAATAATTGCTATTTTTCATTCTCATTCAAATATAAATAATAGTAAATAATATATAATTTTTGACTGAACTGAACCCAAGTGCCCGCCCGGCCTGTGGCCGGGCACCCCTCGTATTCATGTTCTAACCTAACCTAACCTAAATCTAGTTTTGACACCTTTAGACTTTAGATTCAAGATTTAATGTGAATATATGCATTAATAAAAACTCATTACTATTTTAATACTAGTTATGCTGCTGTTGATGCACTGATGAAAGCCAGATAGCTAGATCAGTGTTCAGTTAGTCGTAGTTGCCGGTGGGCTGAGGTCTAAAGGAATCCAAACTAGTTTTAAAAGATTTGGATAGGTTAGGTTAGGTTAGAACATGAATAAGACGGGTGCCCGGCCGCAGGCCGGTCACTTAGGTTCAGTTCCGTTTAAAAAAAAAAAAACAAAAAACAAAACGTACCAATACAAAGTACTCTTATTCATATTAGAAGATATTGTAAAATAACAATTAATTTAATTTTTTTTTTTTTTTTTTCACTTACACATTAGGCCCGTCGCGCCGCGCCACTACTATATGGGGCGAAGGTGCGAAGTCGACGGCGACGACAAAGTACCGAGTCTAAGGAGACTGATGGCGGCGCCACACAGTGGCGTTATGTCTCTATAAAAGTCGTGGTCTTTTATTATGTTATTTATTAATGGTATTATTTTAATATCATATCAATATTGTACCCCGCACAGGGGGGAGGTACGGGTAGGTAGTGACGAAAAATAACGATACGGGACTCTTACGAGGTCTCGCAATCGGAATGAGTACACTTTAAATATTTTAACGAGGTAAAATTTAAGGGCATTGAGGGTCTGGTGCCAGTGGTGGTTGATTAGATCCACACACTATACTTTTTATAATTATGTGGCGTTATGTCTCTATAAAAGTGGTGGTCTTTTATTATGTTATTTATTAATGGTATTTTTTTAATATCATATCAATATTGTACCCCGCACGGGGGGAGGTAGGGGGGTAGGTAGTGACGAAAAATAACGATACGGGACTCTTACGAGGTCTCGTCATCGAATAATCAATACACGAACTGCCCACACACTTGTAAATATAGACGCGCAAGATCGTTACACGAACCGCTTACCATTATAGTAAACTACTATGCAAACACACATAACATATACGCAATAAGGGAACTTTAAATTGGAGATTTTACCCTACCACACCCGTCTGTCTCATTCTGAAAACTATTCAAAATAATTGCTATTTTTCATTCTCATTCAAATATAAATAATAGTAAATAATATATAATTTTTGACTGAACTGAACCCAAGTGCCCGCCCGGCCTGTGGCCGGGCACCCCTCGTATTCATGTTCTAACCTAACCTAACCTAAATCTAGTTTTGACACCTTTAGACTTTAGATTCAAGATTTAATGTGAATATATGCATTAATAAAAACTCATTACTATTTTAATACTAGTTATGCTGCTGTTGATGCACTGATGAAAGCCAGATAGCTAGATCAGTGTTCAGTTAGTCGTAGTTGCCGGTGGGCTGAGGTCTAAAGGAATCCAAACTAGTTTTAAAAGATTTGGATAGGTTAGGTTAGGTTAGAACATGAATAAGACGGGTGCCCGGCCGCAGGCCGGTCACTTAGGTTCAGTTCCGTTTAAAAAAAAAAAAAACAAAAAACTAAACGTACCAATACAAAGTACTCTTATTCATATTAGAAGATATTGTAAAATAACAATTAATTTAATTTTTTTTTTTTTTTTTTTCACTTACACATTAGGCCCGTCGCGCCGCGCCACTACTATATGGGGCGAAGGTGCGAAGTCGACGGCGACGACAAAGTACCGAGTCTAAGGAGACTGATGGCGGCGCCACACAGTGGCGTTATGTCTCTATAAAAGTCGTGGTCTTTTATTATGTTATTTATTAATGGTATTATTTTAATATCATATCAATATTGTACCCCGCACAGGGGGGAGGTACGGGTAGGTAGTGACGAAAAATAACGATACGGGACTCTTACGAGGTCTCGCAATCGGAATGAGTACACTTTAAATATTTTAACGAGGTAAAATTTAAGGGCATTGAGGGTCTGGTGCCAGTGGTGGTTGATTAGATCCACACACTATACTTTTTATAATTATGTGGCGTTATGTCTCTATAAAAGTGGTGGTCTTTTATTATGTTATTTATTAATGGTATTTTTTTAATATCATATCAATATTGTACCCCGCACGGGGGGAGGTAGGGGGGTAGGTAGTGACGAAAAATAACGATACGGGACTCTTACGAGGTCTCGTCATCGAATAATCAATACACGAACTGCCCACACACTTGTAAATATAGACGCGCAAGATCGTTACACGAACCGCTTACCATTATAGTAAACTACTATGCAAACACACATAACATATACGCAATAAGGGAACTTTAAATTGGAGATTTTACCCTACCACACCCGTCTGTCTCATTCTGAAAACTATTCAAAATAATTGCTATTTTTCATTCTCATTCAAATATAAATAATAGTAAATAATATATAATTTTTGACTGAACTGAACCCAAGTGCCCGCCCGGCCTGTGGCCGGGCACCCCTCGTATTCATGTTCTAACCTAACCTAACCTAAATCTAGTTTTGACACCTTTAGACTTTAGATTCAAGATTTAATGTGAATATATGCATTAATAAAAACTCATTACTATTTTAATACTAGTTATGCTGCTGTTGATGCACTGATGAAAGCCAGATAGCTAGATCAGTGTTCAGTTAGTCGTAGTTGCCGGTGGGCTGAGGTCTAAAGGAATCCAAACTAGTTTTAAAAGATTTGGATAGGTTAGGTTAGGTTAGAACATGAATAAGACGGGTGCCCGGCCGCAGGCCGGTCACTTAGGTTCAGTTCCGTTTAAAAAAAAAAAAAACAAAAAACAAAACGTACCAATACAAAGTACTCTTATTCATATTAGAAGATATTGTAAAATAACAATTAATTTAATTTTTTTTTTTTTTTTTTCACTTACACATTAGGCCCGTCGCGCCGCGCCACTACTATATGGGGCGAAGGTGCGAAGTCGACGGCGACGACAAAGTACCGAGTCTAAGGAGACTGATGGCGGCGCCACACAGTGGCGTTATGTCTCTATAAAAGTCGTGGTCTTTTATTATGTTATTTATTAATGGTATTATTTTAATATCATATCAATATTGTACCCCGCACAGGGGGGAGGTACGGGTAGGTAGTGACGAAAAATAACGATACGGGACTCTTACGAGGTCTCGCAATCGGAATGAGTACACTTTAAATATTTTAACGAGGTAAAATTTAAGGGCATTGAGGGTCTGGTGCCAGTGGTGGTTGATTAGATCCACACACTATACTTTTTATAATTATGTGGCGTTATGTCTCTATAAAAGTGGTGGTCTTTTATTATGTTATTTATTAATGGTATTTTTTTAATATCATATCAATATTGTACCCCGCACGGGGGGAGGTAGGGGGGTAGGTAGTGACGAAAAATAACGATACGGGACTCTTACGAGGTCTCGTCATCGAATAATCAATACACGAACTGCCCACACACTTGTAAATATAGACGCGCAAGATCGTTACACGAACCGCTTACCATTATAGTAAACTACTATGCAAACACACATAACATATACGCAATAAGGGAACTTTAAATTGGAGATTTTACCCTACCACACCCGTCTGTCTCATTCTGAAAACTATTCAAAATAATTGCTATTTTTCATTCTCATTCAAATATAAATAATAGTAAATAATATATAATTTTTGACTGAACTGAACCCAAGTGCCCGCCCGGCCTGTGGCCGGGCACCCCTCGTATTCATGTTCTAACCTAACCTAACCTAAATCTAGTTTTGACACCTTTAGACTTTAGATTCAAGATTTAATGTGAATATATGCATTAATAAAAACTCATTACTATTTTAATACTAGTTATGCTGCTGTTGATGCACTGATGAAAGCCAGATAGCTAGATCAGTGTTCAGTTAGTCGTAGTTGCCGGTGGGCTGAGGTCTAAAGGAATCCAAACTAGTTTTAAAAGATTTGGATAGGTTAGGTTAGGTTAGAACATGAATAAGACGGGTGCCCGGCCGCAGGCCGGTCACTTAGGTTCAGTTCCGTTTAAAAAAAAAAAAACAAAAAACAAAACGTACCAATACAAAGTACTCTTATTCATATTAGAAGATATTGTAAAATAACAATTAATTTAATTTTTTTTTTTTTTTTTTCACTTACACATTAGGCCCGTCGCGCCGCGCCACTACTATATGGGGCGAAGGTGCGAAGTCGACGGCGACGACAAAGTACCGAGTCTAAGGAGACTGATGGCGGCGCCACACAGTGGCGTTATGTCTCTATAAAAGTCGTGGTCTTTTATTATGTTATTTATTAATGGTATTATTTTAATATCATATCAATATTGTACCCCGCACAGGGGGGAGGTACGGGTAGGTAGTGACGAAAAATAACGATACGGGACTCTTACGAGGTCTCGCAATCGGAATGAGTACACTTTAAATATTTTAACGAGGTAAAATTTAAGGGCATTGAGGGTCTGGTGCCAGTGGTGGTTGATTAGATCCACACACTATACTTTTTATAATTATGTGGCGTTATGTCTCTATAAAAGTGGTGGTCTTTTATTATGTTATTTATTAATGGTATTTTTTTAATATCATATCAATATTGTACCCCGCACGGGGGGAGGTAGGGGGGTAGGTAGTGACGAAAAATAACGATACGGGACTCTTACGAGGTCTCGTCATCGAATAATCAATACACGAACTGCCCACACACTTGTAAATATAGACGCGCAAGATCGTTACACGAACCGCTTACCATTATAGTAAACTACTATGCAAACACACATAACATATACGCAATAAGGGAACTTTAAATTGGAGATTTTACCCTACCACACCCGTCTGTCTCATTCTGAAAACTATTCAAAATAATTGCTATTTTTCATTCTCATTCAAATATAAATAATAGTAAATAATATATAATTTTTGACTGAACTGAACCCAAGTGCCCGCCCGGCCTGTGGCCGGGCACCCCTCGTATTCATGTTCTAACCTAACCTAACCTAAATCTAGTTTTGACACCTTTAGACTTTAGATTCAAGATTTAATGTGAATATATGCATTAATAAAAACTCATTACTATTTTAATACTAGTTATGCTGCTGTTGATGCACTGATGAAAGCCAGATAGCTAGATCAGTGTTTAGTTAGTCGTAGTTGCCGGTGGGCTGAGGTCTAAAGGAATCCAAACTAGTTTTAAAAGGTTTGGATAGGTTAGGTTAGGTTAGAACATGAATAAGACGGGTGCCCGGCCGCAGGCCGGTCACTTAGGTTCAGTTCCGTTTAAAAAAAAAAAAAAAAAAAACAAAACGTACCAATACAAAGTACTCTTATTCATATTAGAAGATATTGTAAAATAACAATTAATTTAATTTTTTTTTTTTTTCACTTACACATTAGTCCCGTCGCGCCGCGCCACTACTATATGGGGCGACGGTGCGAAGTCGATGGCGACGACAAAGTACCGAGTCTAAGGAGACTGATGGCGGCGCCACACAGTGGCGTTATGTCTCTATAAAAGTGGTGGTCTTTTATTATGTTATTTATTAATGGTATTATTTTAATATCATATCAATATTGTACCCCGCACGGGGGGAGGTAGGGGGGTAGGTAGTGACGAAAAATAACGATACGGGACTCTTACGAGGTCTCGTAATCGGAATGAGTTTCTGCGACTACCATTGTTTGTCGCGGGTAACGGGGAATCAGGGTTCGATTCCGGTGAGGGAGCCTGAGAAACTGCTACCACATCCAAGGAAGGCAGCAGGCGCGCAAATTACCCACTCCCTGCACGGGGGGGGAGGTACGGGTAGGTAGTGACGAAAAATAACGATACGGGACTCTTACGAGGTCTCGTAATCGGAATGAGTTTCTGCGACTACCATTGTTTGTCGCGGGTAACGGGGAATCAGGGTTCGATTCCGGTGAGGGAGCCTGAGAAACTGCTACCACATCCAAGGAAGGCAGCAGGCGCGCAAATTACCCACTCCCTGCACGGGGGGAGAGGTACGGGTAGGTAGTGACGAAAAATAACGATACGGGACTCTTACGAGGTCTCGTCATCGAATAATCAATACACGAACTGCCCACACACTTGTAAATATAGACGCGCAAGATCGTTACACGAACCGCTTACCATTATAGTAAACTACTATGCAAACACACATAACATATACGCAGTAAGGGAACTTTAAATTGGAGATTTTACCCTACCACACCCGTCTGTCTCTTTCTGAAAACTATTCAAAATAGTTGCTATTTTTCATTCTCATTCAAATATAAATAATAGTAAATAATATATAATTTTTGACTGAACTGAACCCAAGTGCCCGGCCTGTGGCCGGGCACCCCTCGTATTCATGTTCTAACCTAACCTAACCTAAATCTAGTTTTGACACCTTTAGACTTTAGATTCAAGATTTAATGTGAATATATGCATTAATAAAAACTCATTACTATTTTAATACTAGTTATGCTGCTGTTGATGCACTGATGAAAGCCAGATAGCTAGATCAGTGTTTAGTTAGTCGTAGTTGCCGGTGGGCTGAGGTCTAAAGGAATCCAAACTAGTTTTAAAAGGTTTGGATAGGTTAGGTTAGGTTAGAACATGAATAAGACGGGTGCCCGGCCGCAGGCCGGTCACTTAGGTTCAGTTCCGTTTAAAAAAAAAAAAAACAAAAAACAAAACGTACCAATACAAAGTACTCTTATTCATATTAGAAGATATTGTAAAATAACAATTAATTTATTTTTATTTTTTTTTTTTTCACTTACACATTAGTCCCGTCGCGCCGCGCCACTACTATATGGGGCGACGGTGCGAAGTCGACGGCGACGACAAAGTACCGAGTCTAAGGAGACTGATGGCGGCGCCACACAGTGGCGTTATGTCTCTATAAAAGTCGTGGTCTTTTATTATGTTATTTATTAATGGTATTATTTTAATATCATATCAATATTGTACCCCGCACAGGGGGGAGGTACGGGTAGGTAGTGACGAAAAATAACGATACGGGACTCTTACGAGGTCTCGCAATCGGAATGAGTACACTTTAAATATTTTAACGAGGTAAAATTTAAGGGCATTGAGGGTCTGGTGCCAGTGGTGGTTGATTAGATCCACACACTATACTTTTTATAATTATGTGGCGTTATGTCTCTATAAAAGTGGTGGTCTTTTATTATGTTATTTATTAATGGTATTTTTTTAATATCATATCAATATTGTACCCCGCACGGGGGGAGGTAGGGGGGTAGGTAGTGACGAAAAATAACGATACGGGACTCTTACGAGGTCTCGTCATCGAATAATCAATACACGAACTGCCCACACACTTGTAAATATAGACGCGCAAGATCGTTACACGAACCGCTTACCATTATAGTAAACTACTATGCAAACACACATAACATATACGCAATAAGGGAACTTCAAATTGGAGATTTTACCCTACCACACCCGTCTGTCTCATTCTGAAAACTATTCAAAATAATTGCTATTTTTCATTCTCATTCAAATATAAATAATAGTAAATAATATATAATTTTTGACTGAACTGAACCCAAGTGCCCGCCCGGCCTGTGGCCGGGCACCCCTCGTATTCATGTTCTAACCTAACCTAACCTAAATCTAGTTTTGACACCTTTAGACTTTAGATTCAAGATTTAATGTGAATATATGCATTAATAAAAACTCATTACTATTTTAATACTAGTTATGCTGCTGTTGATGCACTGATGAAAGCCAGATAGCTAGATCAGTGTTTAGTTAGTCGTAGTTGCCGGTGGGCTGAGGTCTCAAGGAATCCAAACTAGTTTTAAAAGATTTGGATAGGTTAGGTTAGGTTAGAACATGAATAAGACGGGTGCCCGGCCGCAGGCCGGTCACTTAGGTTCAGTTCCGTTTAAAAAAAAAAAAAACAAAAAACAAAACGTACCAATACAAAGTACTCTTATTCATATTAGAAGATATTGTAAAATAACAATTAATTTAATTTTTTTTTTTTTTTTTCACTTACACATTAGGCCCGTCGCGCCGCGCCACTACTATATGGGGCGAAGGTGCGAAGTCGACGGCGACGACAAAGTACCGAGTCTAAGGAGACTGATGGCGGCGCCACACAGTGGCGTTATGTCTCTATAAAAGTGGTGGTCTTTTATTATGTTATTTATTAATGGTATTATTTTAATATCATATCAATATTGTACCCCGCACAGGGGGGAGGTACGGGTAGGTAGTGACGAAAAATAACGATACGGGACTCTTACGAGGTCTCGCAATCGGAATGAGTACACTTTAAATATTTTAACGAGGTAAAATTTAAGGGCATTGAGGGTCTGGTGCCAGTGGTGGTTGATTAGATCCACACACTATACTTTTTATAATTATGTGGCGTTATGTCTCTATAAAAGTGGTGGTCTTTTATTATGTTATTTATTAATGGTATTTTTTTAATATCATATCAATATTGTACCCCGCACGGGGGGAGGTAGGGGGGTAGGTAGTGACGAAAAATAACGATACGGGACTCTTACGAGGTCTCGTAATCGGAATGAGTTTCTGCGACTACCATTGTTTGTCGCGGGTAACGGGGAATCAGGGTTCGATTCCGGTGAGGGAGCCTGAGAAACTGCTACCACATCCAAGGAAGGCAGCAGGCGCGCAAATTACCCACTACTCCCTGCACGGGGGGGGGGGGGGGAGGTACGGGTAGGTAGTGACGAAAAATAACGATACGGGACTCTTACGAGGTCTCGTCATCGAATAATCAATACACGAACTGCCCACACACTTGTAAATATAGACGCGCAAGATCGTTACACGAACCGCTTACCATTATAGTAAACTACTATGCAAACACACATAACATATACGCAATAAGGGAACTTTAAATTGGAGATTTTACCCTACCACACCCGTCTGTCTCATTCTGAAAACTATTCAAAATAATTGCTATTTTTCATTCTCATTCAAATATAAATAATAGTAAATAATATATAATTTTTGACTGAACTGAACCCAAGTGCCCGCCCGGCCTGTGGCCGGGCACCCCTCGTATTCATGTTCTAACCTAACCTAACCTAAATCTAGTTTTGACACCTTTAGACTTTAGATTCAAGATTTAATGCGAATATATGCATTAATAAAAACTCATTACTATTTTAATACTAGTTATGCTGCTGTTGATGCACTGATGAAAGCCAGATAGCTAGATCAGTGTTTAGTTAGTCGTAGTTGCCGGTGGGCTGAGGTCTAAAGGAATCCAAACTAGTTTTAAAAGGTTTGGATAGGTTAGGTTAGGTTAGAACATGAATAAGACGGGTGCCCGGCCGCAGGCCGGTCACTTAGGTTCAGTTCCGTTTAAAAAAAAAAAAAAACAAAAAACAAAACGTACCAATACAAAGTACTCTTATTCATATTAGAAGATATTGTAAAATAACAATTAATTTAATTTTTTTTTTTGTTTCACTTACACATTAGGCCCGTCGCGCCGCGCCACTACTATATGGGGCGAAGGTGCGGAGTCGACGGCGACGACAAAGTACCGAGTCTAAGGAGACTGATGGCGGCGCCACACAGTGGCGTTATGTCTCTATAAAAGTGGTGGTCTTTTATTATGTTATTTATTAATGGTATTATTTTAATATCATATCAATATTGTCCCCGCACAGGGGGGAGGTACGGGTAGGTAGTGACGAAAAATAACGATACGGGACTCTTACGAGGTCTCGCAATCGGAATGAGTACACTTTAAATATCTTAACGAGGTAAAATTTAAGGGCATTGAGGGTCTGGTGCCAGTGGTGGTTGATTAGATCCACACACTATACTTTTTATAATTATGTGGCGTTATGTCTCTATAAAAGTGGTGGTCTTTTATTATGTTATTTATTAATGGTATTTTTTTAATATCATATCAATATTGTACCCCGCACGGGGGGAGGTAGGGGGGTAGGTAGTGACGAAAAATAACGATACGGGACTCTTACGAGGTCTCGTAATCGGAATGAGTTTCTGCGACTACCATTGTTTGTCGCGGGTAACGGGGAATCAGGGTTCGATTCCGGTGAGGGAGCCTGAGAAACTGCTACCACATCCAAGGAAGGCAGCAGGCGCGCAAATTACCCACTACTCCCTGCACGGGGGGGGGGGGAGGTACGGGTAGGTAGTGACGAAAAATAACGATACGGGACTCTTACGAGGTCTCGTCATCGAATAATCAATACACGAACTGCCCACACACTTGTAAATATAGACGCGCAAGATCGTTACACGAACCGCTTACCATTATAGTAAACTACTATGCAAACACACATAACATATACGCAATAAGGGAACTTTAAATTGGAGATTTTACCCTACCACACCCGTCTGTCTCATTCTGAAAACTATTCAAAATAATTGCTATTTTTCATTCTCATTCAAATATAAATAATAGTAAATAATATATAATTTTTGACTGAACTGAACCCAAGTGCCCGCCCGGCCTGTGGCCGGGCACCCCTCGTATTCATGTTCTAACCTAACCTAACCTAAATCTAGTTTTGACACCTTTAGACTTTAGATTCAAGATTTAATGTGAATATATGCATTAATAAAAACTCATTACTATTTTAATACTAGTTATGCTGCTGTTGATGCACTGATGAAAGCCAGATAGCTAGATCAGTGTTTAGTTAGTCGTAGTTGCCGGTGGGCTGAGGTCTCAAGGAATCCAAACTAGTTTTAAAAGATTTGGATAGGTTAGGTTAGGTTAGAACATGAATAAGACGGGTGCCCGGCCGCAGGCCGGTCACTTAGGTTCAGTTCCGTTTAAAAAAAAAAAAAACAAAAACAAAACGTACCAATACAAAGTACTCTTATTCATATTAGAAGATATTGTAAAATAACAATTAATTTAATTTTTTTTTTTTTTTTTTTCACTTACACATTAGGCCCGTCGCGCCGCGCCACTACTATATGGGGCGAAGGTGCGAAGTCGACGGCGACGACAAAGTACCGAGTCTAAGGAGACTGATGGCGGCGCCACACAGTGGCGTTATGTCTCTATAAAAGTGGTGGTCTTTTATTATGTTATTTATTAATGGTATTATTTTAATATCATATCAATATTGTACCCCGCACAGGGGGGAGGTACGGGTAGGTAGTGACGAAAAATAACGATACGGGACTCTTACGAGGTCTCGCAATCGGAATGAGTACACTTTAAATATTTTAACGAGGTAAAATTTAAGGGCATTGAGGGTCTGGTGCCAGTGGTGGTTGATTAGATCCACACACTATACTTTTTATAATTATGTGGCGTTATGTCTCTATAAAAGTGGTGGTCTTTTATTATGTTATTTATTAATGGTATTTTTTTAATATCATATCAATATTGTACCCCGCACGGGGGGAGGTAGGGGGGTAGGTAGTGACGAAAAATAACGATACGGGACTCTTACGAGGTCTCGTAATCGGAATGAGTTTCTGCGACTACCATTGTTTGTCGCGGGTAACGGGGAATCAGGGTTCGATTCCGGTGAGGGAGCCTGAGAAACTGCTACCACATCCAAGGAAGGCAGCAGGCGCGCAAATTACCCACTACTCCCTGCACGGGGGGGGGGAGGTACGGGTAGGTAGTGACGAAAAATAACGATACGGGACTCTTACGAGGTCTCGTCATCGAATAATCAATACACGAACTGCCCACACACTTGTAAATATAGACGCGCAAGATCGTTACACGAACCGCTTACCATTATAGTAAACTACTATGCAAACACACATAACATATACGCAATAAGGGAACTTTAAATTGGAGATTTTACCCTACCACACCCGTCTGTCTCATTCTGAAAACTATTCAAAATAATTGCTATTTTTCATTCTCATTCAAATATAAATAATAGTAAATAATATATAATTTTTGACTGAACTGAACCCAAGTGCCCGCCCGGCCTGTGGCCGGGCACCCCTCGTATTCATGTTCTAACCTAACCTAACCTAAATCTAGTTTTGACACCTTTAGACTTTAGATTCAAGATTTAATGTGAATATATGCATTAATAAAAACTCATTACTATTTTAATACTAGTTATGCTGCTGTTGATGCACTGATGAAAGCCAGATAGCTAGATCAGTGTTTAGTTAGTCGTAGTTGCCGGTGGGCTGAGGTCTCAAGGAATCCAAACTAGTTTTAAAAGATTTGGATAGGTTAGGTTAGGTTAGAACATGAATAAGACGGGTGCCCGGCCGCAGGCCGGTCACTTAGGTTCAGTTCCGTTTAAAAAAAAAAAAAACAAAAAACAAAACGTACCAATACAAAGTACTCTTATTCATATTAGAAGATATTGTAAAATAACAATTAATTTAATTTTTTTTTTTTTTTTTTCACTTACACATTAGGCCCGTCGCGCCGCGCCACTACTATATGGGGCGAAGGTGCGAAGTCGACGGCGACGACAAAGTACCGAGTCTAAGGAGACTGATGGCGGCGCCACACAGTGGCGTTATGTCTCTATAAAAGTGGTGGTCTTTTATTATGTTATTTATTAATGGTATTATTTTAATATCATATCAATATTGTACCCCGCACAGGGGGGAGGTACGGGTAGGTAGTGACGAAAAATAACGATACGGGACTCTTACGAGGTCTCGCAATCGGAATGAGTACACTTTAAATATTTTAACGAGGTAAAATTTAAGGGCATTGAGGGTCTGGTGCCAGTGGTGGTTGATTAGATCCACACACTATACTTTTTATAATTATGTGGCGTTATGTCTCTATAAAAGTGGTGGTCTTTTATTATGTTATTTATTAATGGTATTTTTTTAATATCATATCAATATTGTACCCCGCACGGGGGGAGGTAGGGGGGTAGGTAGTGACGAAAAATAACGATACGGGACTCTTACGAGGTCTCGTAATCGGAATGAGTTTCTGCGACTACCATTGTTTGTCGCGGGTAACGGGGAATCAGGGTTCGATTCCGGTGAGGGAGCCTGAGAAACTGCTACCACATCCAAGGAAGGCAGCAGGCGCGCAAATTACCCACTACTCCCTGCACGGGGGGGGGGGGGGGGGTACGGGTAGGTAGTGACGAAAAATAACGATACGGGACTCTTACGAGGTCTCGTCATCGAATAATCAATACACGAACTGCCCACACACTTGTAAATATAGACGCGCAAGATCGTTACACGAACCGCTTACCATTATAGTAAACTACTATGCAAACACACATAACATATACGCAATAAGGGAACTTTAAATTGGAGATTTTACCCTACCACACCCGTCTGTCTCATTCTGAAAACTATTCAAAATAATTGCTATTTTTCATTCTCATTCAAATATAAATAATAGTAAATAATATATAATTTTTGACTGAACTGAACCCAAGTGCCCGCCCGGCCTGTGGCCGGGCACCCCTCGTATTCATGTTCTAACCTAACCTAACCTAAATCTAGTTTTGACACCTTTAGACTTTAGATTCAAGATTTAATGTGAATATATGCATTAATAAAAACTCATTACTATTTTAATACTAGTTATGCTGCTGTTGATGCACTGATGAAAGCCAGATAGCTAGATCAGTGTTTAGTTAGTCGTAGTTGCCGGTGGGCTGAGGTCTAAAGGAATCCAAACTAGTTTTAAAAGATTTGGATAGGTTAGGTTAGGTTAGAACATGAATAAGACGGGTGCCCGGCCGCAGGCCGGTCACTTAGGTTCAGTTCCGTTTAAAAAAAAAAAAAACAAAAAACAAAACGTACCAATACAAAGTACTCTTATTCATATTAGAAGATATTGTAAAATAACAATTACTTTAATTTTTTTTTTTTTTTTTTTCACTTACACATTAGGCCCGTCGCGCCGCGCCACTACTATATGGGGCGAAGGTGCGAAGTCGACGGCGACGACAAAGTACCGAGTCTAAGGAGACTGATGGCGGCGCCACACAGTGGCGTTATGTCTCTATAAAAGTGGTGGTCTTTTATTATGTTATTTATTAATGGTATTATTTTAATATCATATCAATATTGTCCCCGCACAGGGGGGAGGTACGGGTAGGTAGTGACGAAAAATAACGATACGGGACTCTTACGAGGTCTCGCAATCGGAATGAGTACACTTTAAATATTTTAACGAGGTAAAATTTAAGGGCATTGAGGGTCTGGTGCCAGTGGTGGTTGATTAGATCCACACACTATACTTTTTATAATTATGTGGCGTTATGTCTCTATAAAAGTGGTGGTCTTTTATTATGTTATTTATTAATGGTATTTTTTTAATATCATATCAATATTGTACCCCGCACGGGGGGAGGTAGGGGGGTAGGTAGTGACGAAAAATAACGATACGGGACTCTTACGAGGTCTCGTAATCGGAATGAGTTTCTGCGACTACCATTGTTTGTCGCGGGTAACGGGGAATCAGGGTTCGATTCCGGTGAGGGAGCCTGAGAAACTGCTACCACATCCAAGGAAGGCAGCAGGCGCGCAAATTACCCACTACTCCCTGCACGGGGGGGGGGGGAGGAACGGGTAGGTAGTGACGAAAAATAACGATACGGGACTCTTACGAGGTCTCGTCATCGAATAATCAATACACGAACTGCCCACACACTTGTAAATATAGACGCGCAAGATCGTTACACGAACCGCTTACCATTATAGTAAACTACTATGCAAACACACATAACATATACGCAATAAGGGAACTTTAAATTGGAGATTTTACCCTACCACACCCGTCTGTCTCATTCTGAAAACTATTCAAAATAATTGCTATTTTTCATTCTCATTCAAATATAAATAATAGTAAATAATATATAATTTTTGACTGAACTGAACCTAAGTGCCCGCCCGGCCTGTGGCCGGGCACCCCTCGTATTCATGTTCTAACCTAACCTAACCTAAATCTAGTTTTGACACCTTTAGACTTTAGATTCAAGATTTAATGTGAATATATGCATTAATAAAAACTCATTACTATTTTAATACTAGTTATGCTGCTGTTGATGCACTGATGAAAGCCAGATAGCTAGATCAGTGTTTAGTTAGTCGTAGTTGCCGGTGGGCTGAGGTCTCAAGGAATCCAAACTAGTTTTAAAAGATTTGGATAGGTTAGGTTAGGTTAGAACATGAATAAGACGGGTGCCCGGCCGCAGGCCGGTCACTTAGGTTCAGTTCCGTTTAAAAAAAAAAAAAACAAAAAACAAAACGTACCAATACAAAGTACTCTTATTCATATTAGAAGATATTGTAAAATAACAATTAATTTAATTTTTTTTTTTTTTTTTTTCACTTACACATTAGGCCCGTCGCGCCGCGCCACTACTATATGGGGCGAAGGTGCGAAGTCGACGGCGACGACAAAGTACCGAGTCTAAGGAGACTGATGGCGGCGCCACACAGTGGCGTTATGTCTCTATAAAAGTGGTGGTCTTTTATTATGTTATTTATTAATGGTATTATTTTAATATCATATCAATATTGTACCCCGCACAGGGGGGAGGTACGGGTAGGTAGTGACGAAAAATAACGATACGGGACTCTTACGAGGTCTCGCAATCGGAATGAGTACACTTTAAATATTTTAACGAGGTAAAATTTAAGGGCATTGAGGGTCTGGTGCCAGTGGTGGTTGATTAGATCCACACACTAACTTTTTATAATTATGTGGCGTTATGTCTCTATAAAAGTGGTGGTCTTTTATTATGTTATTTATTAATGGTATTTTTTTAATATCATATCAATATTGTACCCCGCACGGGGGGAGGTAGGGGGGTAGGTAGTGACGAAAAATAACGATACGGGACTCTTACGAGGTCTCGTAATCGGAATGAGTTTCTGCGACTACCATTGTTTGTCGCGGGTAACGGGGAATCAGGGTTCGATTCCGGTGAGGGAGCCTGAGAAACTGCTACCACATCCAAGGAAGGCAGCAGGCGCGCAAATTACCCACTACTCCCTGCACGGGGGGGGGGGGGGGGGAACGGGTAGGTAGTGACGAAAAATAACGATACGGGACTCTTACGAGGTCTCGTCATCGAATAATCAATACACGAACTGCCCACACACTTGTAAATATAGACGCGCAAGATCGTTACACGAACCGCTTACCATTATAGTAAACTACTATGCAAACACACATAACATATACGCAATAAGGGAACTTTAAATTGGAGATTTTACCCTACCACACCCGTCTGTCTCATTCTGAAAACTATTCAAAATAATTGCTATTTTTCATTCTCATTCAAATATAAATAATAGTAAATAATATATAATTTTTGACTGAACTGAACCCAAGTGCCCGCCCGGCCTGTGGCCGGGCACCCCTCGTATTCATGTTCTAACCTAACCTAACCTAAATCTAGTTTTGACACCTTTAGACTTTAGATTCAAGATTTAATGTGAATATATGCATTAATAAAAACTCATTACTATTTTAATACTAGTTATGCTGCTGTTGATGCACTGATGAAAGCCAGATAGCTAGATCAGTGTTTAGTTAGTCGTAGTTGCCGGTGGGCTGAGGTCTCAAGGAATCCAAACTAGTTTTAAAAGATTTGGATAGGTTAGGTTAGGTTAGAACATGAATAAGACGGGTGCCCGGCCGCAGGCCGGTCACTTAGGTTCAGTTCCGTTTAAAAAAAAAAAAAACAAAAAACAAAACGTACCAATACAAAGTACTCTTATTCATATTAGAAGATATTGTAAAATAACAATTAATTTAATTTTTTTTTTTTTTTTTTTCACTTACACATTAGGCCCGTCGCGCCGCGCCACTACTATATGGGGCGAAGGTGCGAAGTCGACGGCGACGACAAAGTACCGAGTCTAAGGAGACTGATGGCGGCGCCACACAGTGGCGTTATGTCTCTATAAAAGTGGTGGTCTTTTATTATGTTATTTATTAATGGTATTATTTTAATATCATATCAATATTGTCCCCGCACAGGGGGGAGGTACGGGTAGGTAGTGACGAAAAATAACGATACGGGACTCTTACGAGGTCTCGCAATCGGAATGAGTACACTTTAAATATTTTAACGAGGTAAAATTTAAGGGCATTGAGGGTCTGGTGCCAGTGGTGGTTGATTAGATCCACACACTATACTTTTTATAATTATGTGGCGTTATGTCTCTATAAAAGTGGTGGTCTTTTATTATGTTATTTATTAATGGTATTTTTTTAATATCATATCAATATTGTACCCCGCACGGGGGGAGGTAGGGGGGTAGGTAGTGACGAAAAATAACGATACGGGACTCTTACGAGGTCTCGTCATCGAATAATCAATACACGAACTGCCCACACACTTGTAAATATAGACGCGCAAGATCGTTACACGAACCGCTTACCATTATAGTAAACTACTATGCAAACACACATAACATATACGCAATAAGGGAACTTTAAATTGGAGATTTTACCCTACCACACCCGTCTGTCTCATTCTGAAAACTATTCAAAATAATTGCTATTTTTCATTCTCATTCAAATATAAATAATAGTAAATAATATATAATTTTTGACTGAACTGAACCCAAGTGCCCGCCCGGCCTGTGGCCGGGCACCCCTCGTATTCATGTTCTAACCTAACCTAACCTAAATCTAGTTTTGACACCTTTAGACTTTAGATTCAAGATTTAATGTGAAAATATGCATTAATAAAAACTCATTACTATTTTAATACTAGTTATGCTGCTGTTGATGCACTGATGAAAGCCAGATAGCTAGATCAGTGTTTAGTTAGTCGTAGTTGCCGGTGGGCTGAGGTCTAAAGGAATCCAAACTAGTTTTAAAAGATTTGGATAGGTTAGGTTAGGTTAGAACATGAATAAGACGGGTGCCCGGCCGCAGGCCGGTCACTTAGGTTCAGTTCCGTTTAAAAAAAAAAAAAACCAAAAACAAAACGTACCAATACAAAGTACTCTTATTCATATTAGAAGATATTGTAAAATAACAATTAATTTAATTTTTTTTTTTTTTTTTCACTTACACATTAGGCCCGTCGCGCCGCGCCACTACTATATGGGGCGAAGGTGCGAAGTCGACGGCGACGACAAAGTACCGAGTCTAAGGAGACTGATGGCGGCGCCACACAGTGGCGTTATGTCTCTATAAAAGTCGTGGTCTTTTATTATGTTATTTATTAATGGTATTATTTTAATATCATATCAATATTGTACCCCGCACAGGGGGGAGGTACGGGTAGGTAGTGACGAAAAATAACGATACGGGACTCTTACGAGGTCTCGCAATCGGAATGAGTACACTTTAAATATTTTAACGAGGTAAAATTTAAGGGCATTGAGGGTCTGGTGCCAGTGGTGGTTGATTAGATCCACACACTATACTTTTTATAATTATGTGGCGTTATGTCTCTATAAAAGTGGTGGTCTTTTATTATGTTATTTATTAATGGTATTTTTTTAATATCATATCAATATTGTACCCCGCACGGGGGGAGGTAGGGGGGTAGGTAGTGACAAAAAATAACGATACGGGACTCTTACGAGGTCTCGTAATCGGAATGAGTTTCTGCGACTACCATTGTTTGTCGCGGGTAACGGGGAATCAGGGTTCGATTCCGGTGAGGGAGCCTGAGAAACTGCAACCACATCCAAGGAAGGCAGCAGGCGCGCAAATTACCCACTACTCCCTGCACGGGGGGGGGGGGGGAGGTACGGGTAGGTAGTGACGAAAAATAACGATACGGGACTCTTACGAGGTCTCGTCATCGAATAATCAATACACGAACTGCCCACACACTTGTAAATATAGACGCGCAAGATCGTTACACGAACCGCTTACCATTATAGTAAACTACTATGCAAACACACATAACATATACGCAATAAGGGAACTTTAAATTGGAGATTTTACCCTACCACACCCGTCTGTCTCATTCTGAAAACTATTCAAAATAATTGCTATTTTTCATTCTCATTCAAATATAAATAATAGTAAATAATATATAATTTTTGACTGAACTGAACCCAAGTGCCCGCCCGGCCTGTGGCCGGGCACCCCTCGTATTCATGTTCTAACCTAACCTAACCTAAATCTAGTTTTGACACCTTTAGACTTTAGATTCAAGATTTAATGTGAATATATGCATTAATAAAAACTCATTACTATTTTAATACTAGTTATGCTGCTGTTGATGCACTGATGAAAGCCAGATAGCTAGATCAGTGTTTAGTTAGTCGTAGTTGCCGGTGGGCTGAGGTCTAAAGGAATCCAAACTAGTTTTAAAAGATTTGGATAGGTTAGGTTAGGTTAGAACATGAATAAGACGGGTGCCCGGCCGCAGGCCGGTCACTTAGGTTCAGTTCCGTTTAAAAAAAAAAAAAACAAAAAACAAAACGTACCAATACAAAGTACTCTTATTCATATTAGAAGATATTGTAAAATAACAATTAATTTAATTTTTTTTTTTTTTTTTTTTCACTTACACATTAGGCCCGTCGCGCCGCGCCACTACTATATGGGGCGAAGGTGCGAAGTCGACGGCGACGACAAAGTACCGAGTCTAAGGAGACTGATGGCGGCGCCACACAGTGGCATTATGTCTCTATAAAAGTGGTGGTCTTTTATTATGTTATTTATTAATGGTATTATTTTAATATCATATCAATATTGTACCCCGCACAGGGGGGAGGTACGGGTAGGTAGTGACGAAAAATAACGATACGGGACTCTTACGAGGTCTCGCAATCGGAATGAGTACACTTTAAATATTTTAACGAGGTAAAATTTAAGGGCATTGAGGGTCTGGTGCCAGTGGTGGTTGATTAGATCCACACACTATACTTTTTATAATTATGTGGCGTTATGTCTCTATAAAAGTGGTGGTCTTTTATTATGTTATTTATTAATGGTATTTTTTTAATATCATATCAATATTGTACCCCGCACGGGGGGAGGTAGGGGGGTAGGTAGTGACGAAAAATAACGATACGGGACTCTTACGAGGTCTCGTAATCGGAATGAGTTTCTGCGACTACCATTGTTTGTCGCGGGTAACGGGGAATCAGGGTTCGATTCCGGTGAGGGAGCCTGAGAAACTGCTACCACATCCAAGGAAGGCAGCAGGTGCGCAAATTACCCACTACTCCCTGCACGGGGGGGGGGGGAGGTACGGGTAGGTAGTGACGAAAAATAACGATACGGGACTCTTACGAGGTCTCGTCATCGAATAATCAATACACGAACTGCCCACACACTTGTAAATATAGACGCGCAAGATCGTTACACGAACCGCTTACCATTATAGTAAACTACTATGCAAACACACATAACATATACGCAATAAGGGAACTTTAAATTGGAGATTTTACCCTACCACACCCGTCTGTCTCATTCTGAAAACTATTCAAAATAATTGCTATTTTTCATTCTCATTCAAATATAAATAATAGTAAATAATATATAATTTTTGACTGAACTGAACCCAAGTGCCCGCCCGGCCTGTGGCCGAGCACCCCTCGTATTCATGTTCTAACCTAACCTAACCTAAATCTAGTTTTGACACCTTTAGACTTTAGATTCAAGATTTAATGTGAATATATGCATTAATAAAAACTCATTACTATTTTAATACTAGTTATGCTGCTGTTGATGCACTGATGAAAGCCAGATAGCTAGATCAGTGTTTAGTTAGTCGTAGTTGCCGGTGGGCTGAGGTCTAAAGGAATCCAAACTAGTTTTAAAAGATTTGGATAGGTTAGGTTAGGTTAGAACATGAATAAGACGGGTGCCCGGCCGCAGGCCGGTCACTTAGGTTCAGTTCCGTTTAAAAAAAAAAAAAACAAAAACAAAACGTACCAATACAAAGTACTCTTATTCATATTAGAAGATATTGTAAAATAACAATTAATTTAATTTTTTTTTTTTTTTTTTTCACTTACACATTAGGCCCGTCGCGCTGCGCCACTACTATATGGGGCGAAGGTGCGAAGTCGACGGCGACGACAAAGTACCGAGTCTAAGGAGACTGATGGCGGCGCCACACAGTGGCGTTATGTCTCTATAAAAGTGGTGGTCTTTTATTATGTTATTTATTAATGGTATTATTTTAATATCATATCAATATTGTACCCCGCACAGGGGGGAGGTACGGGTAGGTAGTGACGAAAAATAACGATACGGGACTCTTACGAGGTCTCGCAATCGGAATGAGTACACTTTAAATATTTTAACGAGGTAAAATTTAAGGGCATTGAGGGTCTGGTGCCAGTGGTGGTTGATTAGATCCACACACTATACTTTTTATAATTATGTGGCGTTATGTCTCTATAAAAGTGGTGGTCTTTTATTATGTTATTTATTAATGGTATTTTTTTAATATCATATCAATATTGTACCCCGCACGGGGGGAGGTAGGGGGGTAGGTAGTGACGAAAAATAACGATACGGGACTCTTACGAGGTCTCGTAATCGGAATGAGTTTCTGCGACTACCATTGTTTGTCGCGGGTAACGGGGAATCAGGGTTCGATTCCGGTGAGGGAGCCTGAGAAACTGCTACCACATCCAAGGAAGGCAGCAGGCGCGCAAATTACCCACTACTCCCTGCACGGGGGGGGGGGGAGGTACGGGTAGGTAGTGACGAAAAATAACGATACGGGACTCTTACGAGGTCTCGCAATCGGAATGAGTACACTTTAAATATTTTAACGAGGTAAAATTTAAGGGCATTGAGGGTCTGGTGCCAGTGGTGGTTGATTAGATCCACACACTATACTTTTTATAATTATGTGGCGTTATGTCTCTATAAAAGTGGTGGTCTTTTATTATGTTATTTATTAATGGTATTTTTTTAATATCATATCAATATTGTACCCCGCACAGGGGGGAGGTACGGGTAGGTAGTGACGAAAAATAACGATACGGGACTCTTACGAGGTCTCGTAATCGGAATGAGTTTCTGCGACTACCATTGTTTGTCGCGGGTAACGGGGAATCAGGGTTCGATTCCGGTGAGGGAGCCTGAGAAACTGCTACCACATCCAAGGAAGGCAGCAGGCGCGCAAATTACCCACTACTCCCTGCACGGGGGGGGGGGGGGAGGTACGGGTAGGTAGTGACGAAAAATAACGATACGGGACTCTTACGAGGTCTCGTCATCGAATAATCAATACACGAACTGCCCACACACTTGTAAATATAGACGCGCAAGATCGTTACACGAACCGCTTACCATTATAGTAAACTACTATGCAAACACACATAACATATACGCAATAAGGGAACTTTAAATTGGAGATTTTACCCTACCACACCCGTCTGTCTCATTCTGAAAACTATTCAAAATAATTGCTATTTTTCATTCTCATTCAAATATAAATAATAGTAAATAATATATAATTTTTGACTGAACTGAACCCAAGTGCCCGCCCGGCCTGTGGCCGAGCACCCCTCGTATTCATGTTCTAACCTAACCTAACCTAAATCTAGTTTTGACACCTTTAGACTTTAGATTCAAGATTTAATGTGAATATATGCATTAATAAAAACTCATTACTATTTTAATACTAGTTATGCTGCTGTTGATGCACTGATGAAAGCCAGATAGCTAGATCAGTGTTTAGTTAGTCGTAGTTGCCGGTGGGCTGAGGTCTAAAGGAATCCAAACTAGTTTTAAAAGATTTGGATAGGTTAGGTTAGGTTAGAACATGAATAAGACGGGTGCCCGGCCGCAGGCCGGTCACTTAGGTTCAGTTCCGTTTAAAAAAAAAAAAAACAAAAAACAAAACGTACCAATACAAAGTACTCTTATTCATATTAGAAGATATTGTAAAATAACAATTAATTTAATTTTTTTTTTTTTTTTTTCACTTACACATTAGGCCCGTCGCGCCGCGCCACTACTATATGGGGCGAAGGTGCGAAGTCGACGGCGACGACAAAGTACCGAGTCTAAGGAGACTGATGGCGGCGCCACACAGTGGCGTTATGTCTCTATAAAAGTCGTGGTCTTTTATTATGTTATTTATTAATGGTATTATTTTAATATCATATCAATATTGTACCCCGCACAGGGGGGAGGTACGGGTAGGTAGTGACGAAAAATAACGATACGGGACTCTTACGAGGTCTCGCAATCGGAATGAGTACACTTTAAATATTTTAACGAGGTAAAATTTAAGGGCATTGAGGGTCTGGTGCCAGTGGTGGTTGATTAGATCCACACACTATACTTTTTATAATTATGTGGCGTTATGTCTCTATAAAAGTGGTGGTCTTTTATTATGTTATTTATTAATGGTATTTTTTTAATATCATATCAATATTGTACCCCGCACGGGGGGAGGTAGGGGGGTAGGTAGTGACGAAAAATAACGATACGGGACTCTTACGAGGTCTCGTAATCGGAATGAGTACACTTTAAATATTTTAACGAGGTAAAATTTAAGGGCATTGAGGGTCTGGTGCCAGTGGTGGTTGATTAGATCCACACACTATACTTTTTATAATTATGTGGCGTTATGTCTCTATAAAAGTCGTGGTCTTTTATTATGTTATTTATTAATTGTATTTTTTTAATATCATATCAATATTGTACCCCGCACGGGGGGAGGTAGGGGGGTAGGTAGTGACGAAAAATAACGATACGGGACTCTTACGAGGTCTCGTAATCGGAATGAGTTTCTGCGACTACCATTGTTTGTCGCGGGTAACGGGGAATCAGGGTTCGATTCCGGTGAGGGAGCCTGAGAAACTGCTACCACATCCAAGGAAGGCAGCAGGCGCGCAAATTACCCACTACTCCCTGCACGGGGGGGGGGGAGGTACGGGTAGGTAGTGACGAAAAATAACGATACGGGACTCTTACGAGGTCTCGTCATCGAATAATCAATACACGAACTGCCCACACACTTGTAAATATAGACGCGCAAGATCGTTACACGAACCGCTTACCATTATAGTAAACTACTATGCAAACACACATAACATATACGCAATAAGGGAACTTTAAATTGGAGATTTTACCCTACCACACCCGTCTGTCTCATTCTGAAAACTATTCAAAATAATTGCTATTTTTCATTTTCATTCAAATATAAATAATAGTAAATAATATATAATTTTTGACTGAACTGAACCCAAGTGCCCGCCCGGCCTGTGGCCGAGCACCCCTCGTATTCATGTTCTAACCTAACCTAACCTAAATCTAGTTTTGACACCTTTAGACTTTAGATTCAAGATTTAATGTGAATATATGCATTAATAAAAACTCATTACTATTTTAATACTAGTTATGCTGCTGTTGATGCACTGATGAAAACCAGATAGCTAGATCAGTGTTTAGTTAGTCGTAGTTGCCGGTGGGCTGAGGTCTAAAGGAATCCAAACTAGGTTTAAAAGATTTGGATAGGTTAGGTTAGGTTAGAACATGAATAAGACGGGTGCCCGGCCGCAGGCCGGTCACTTAGGTTCAGTTCCGTTTAAAAAAAAAAAAACAAAAAACAAAACGTACCAATACAAAGTACTCTTATTCATATTAGAAGATATTGTAAAATAACAATTAATTTAATTTTTTTTTTTTTTTTTTTCACTTACACATTAGGCCCGTCGCACCGCGCCACTACTATATGGGGCGAAGGTGCGAAGTCGACGGCGACGACAAAGTACCGAGTCTAAGGAGACTGATGGCGGCGCCACACAGTGGCGTTATGTCTCTATAAAAGTGGTGGTCTTTTATTATGTTATTTATTAATGGTATTATTTTAATATCATATCAATATTGTACCCCGCACAGGGGGGAGGTACGGGTAGGTAGTGACGAAAAATAACGATACGGGACTCTTACGAGGTCTCGCAATCGGAATGAGTACACTTTAAATATTTTAACGAGGTAAAATTTAAGGGCATTGAGGGTCTGGTGCCAGTGGTGGTTGATTAGATCCACACACTATACTTTTTATAATTATGTGGCGTTATGTCTCTATAAAAGTGGTGGTCTTTTATTATGTTATTTATTAATGGTATTTTTTTAATATCATATCAATATTGTACCCCGCACGGGGGGAGGTAGGGGGGTAGGTAGTGACGAAAAATAACGATACGGGACTCTTACGAGGTCTCGTAATCGGAATGAGTTTCTGCGACTACCATTGTTTGTCGCGGGTAACGGGGAATCAGGGTTCGATTCCGGTGAGGGAGCCTGAGAAACTGCTACCACATCCAAGGAAGGCAGCAGGCGCGCAAATTACCCACTACTCCCTGCACGGGGGGGGGGGGGGGGGGAGGTACGGGTAGGTAGTGACGAAAAATAACGATACGGGACTCTTACGAGGTCTCGTCATCGAATAATCAATACACGAACTGCCCACACACTTGTAAATATAGACGCGCAAGATCGTTACACGAACCGCTTACCATTATAGTAAACTACTATGCAAACACACATAACATATACGCAATAAGGGAACTTTAAATTGGAGATTTTACCCTACCACACCCGTCTGTCTCATTCTGAAAACTATTCAAAATAATTGCTATTTTTCATTCTCATTCAAATATAAATAATAGTAAATAATATATAATTTTTGACTGAACTGAACCCAAGTGCCCGCCCGGCCTGTGGCCGAGCACCCCTCGTATTCATGTTCTAACCTAACCTAACCTAAATCTAGTTTTGACACCTTTAGACTTTAGATTCAAGATTTAATGTGAATATATGCATTAATAAAAACTCATTACTATTTTAATACTAGTTATGCTGCTGTTGATGCACTGATGAAAGCCAGATAGCTAGATCAGTGTTTAGTTAGTCGTAGTTGCCGGTGGGCTGAGGTCTAAAGGAATCCAAACTAGTTTTAAAAGATTTGGATAGGTTAGGTTAGGTTAGAACATGAATAAGACGAGTGCCCGGCCGCAGGCCGGTCACTTAGGTTCAGTTCCGTTTAAAAAAAAAAAAAACAAAAAACAAAACGTACCAATACAAAGTACTCTTATTCATATTAGAAGATATTGTAAAATAACAATTAATTTAATTTTTTTTTTTTTTTTTTTCACTTACACATTAGGCCCGTCGCGCCGCGCCACTACTATATGGGGCGAAGGTGCGAAGTCGACGGCGACGACAAAGTACCGAGTCTAAGGAGACTGATGGCGGCGCCACACAGTGGCGTTATGTCTCTATAAAAGTGGTGGTCTTTTATTATGTTATTTATAAATGGTATTATTTTAATATCATATCAATATTGTACCCCGCACAGGGGGGAGGTACGGGTAGGTAGTGACGAAAAATAACGATACGGGACTCTTACGAGGTCTCGCAATCGGAATGAGTACACTTTAAATATTTTAACGAGGTAAAATTTAAGGGCATTGAGGGTCTGGTGCCAGTGGTGGTTGATTAGATCCACACACTATACTTTTTATAATTATGTGGCGTTATGTCTCTATAAAAGTGGTGGTCTTTTATTATGTTATTTATTAATGGTATTTTTTTAATATCATATCAATATTGTACCCCGCACGGGGGGAGTTAGGGGGGTAGGTAGTGACGAAAAATAACGATACGGGACTCTTACGAGGTCTCGTAATCGGAATGAGTTTCTGCGACTACCATTGTTTGTCGCGGGTAACGGGGAATCAGGGTTCGATTCCGGTGAGGGAGCCTGAGAAACTGCTACCACATCCAAGGAAGGCAGCAGGCGCGCAAATTACCCACTACTCCCTGCACGGGGGGGGGGGGGAGGTACGGGTAGGTAGTGACGAAAAATAACGATACGGGACTCTTACGAGGTCTCGTCATCGAATAATCAATACACGAACTGCCCACACACTTGTAAATATAGACGCGCAAGATCGTTACACGAACCGCTTACCATTATAGTAAACTACTATGCAAACACACATAACATATACGCAATAAGGGAACTTTAAATTGGAGATTTTACCCTACCACACCCGTCTGTCTCATTCTGAAAACTATTCAAAATAATTGCTATTTTTCATTCTCATTCAAATATAAATAATAGTAAATAATATATAATTTTTGACTGAACTGAACCCAAGTGCCCGCCCGGCCTGTGGCCGAGCACCCCTCGTATTCATGTTCTAACCTAACCTAACCTAAATCTAGTTTTGACACCTTTAGACTTTAGATTCAAGATTTAATGTGAATATATGCATTAATAAAAACTCATTACTATTTTAATACTAGTTATGCTGCTGTTGATGCACTGATGAAAACCAGATAGCTAGATCAGTGTTTAGTTAGTCGTAGTTGCCGGTGGGCTGAGGTCTAAAGGAATCCAAACTAGTTTTAAAAGATTTGGATAGGTTAGGTTAGGTTAGAACATGAATAAGACGGGTGCCCGGCCGCAGGCCGGTCACTTAGGTTCAGTTCCGTTTAAAAAAAAAAAAAACAAAAAACAAAACGTACCAATACAAAGTACTCTTATTCATATTAGAAGATATTGTAAAATAACAATTAATTTAATTTTTTTTTTTTTTTTTTTCACTTACACATTAGGCCCGTCGCGCCGCGCCACTACTATATGGGGCGAAGGTGCGAAGTCGACGGCGACGACAAAGTACCGAGTCTAAGGAGACTGATGGCGGCGCCACACAGTGGCGTTATGTCTCTATAAAAGTGGTGGTCTTTTATTATGTTATTTATAAATGGTATTATTTTAATATCATATCAATATTGTACCCCGCACAGGGGGGAGGTACGGGTAGGTAGTGACGAAAAATAACGATACGGGACTCTTACGAGGTCTCGCAATCGGAATGAGTACACTTTAAATATTTTAACGAGGTAAAATTTAAGGGCATTGAGGGTCTGGTGCCAGTGGTGGTTGATTAGATCCACACACTATACTTTTTATAATTATGTGGCGTTATGTCTCTATAAAAGTGGTGGTCTTTTATTATGTTATTTATTAATGGTATTTTTTTAATATCATATCAATATTGTACCCCGCACGGGGGGAGGAAGGGGGGTAGGTAGTGACGAAAAATAACGATACGGGACTCTTACGAGGTCTCGTCATCGAATAATCAATACACGAACTGCCCACACACTTGTAAATATAGACGCACAAGATCGTTACACGAACCGCTTACCATTATAGTAAACTACTATGCAAACACACATAACATATACGCAATAAGGGAACTTTAAATTGGAGATTTTACCCTACCACACCCGTCTGTCTCATTCTGAAAACTATTCAAAATAATTGCTATTTTTCATTCTCATTCAAATATAAATAATAGTAAATAATATATAATTTTTGACTGAACTGAACCCAAGTGCCCGCCCGGCCTGTGGCCGAGCACCCCTCGTATTCATGTTCTAACCTAACCTAACCTAAATCTAGTTTTGACACCTTTAGACTTTAGATTCAAGATTTAATGTGAATATATGCATTAATAAAAACTCATTACTATTTTAATACTAGTTATGCTGCTGTTGATGCACTGATGAAAGCCAGATAGCTAGATCAGTGTTTAGTTAGTCGTAGTTGCCGGTGGGCTGAGGTCTAAAGGAATCCAAACTAGTTTTAAAAGATTTGGATAGGTTAGGTTAGGTTAGAACATGAATAAGACGGGTGCCCGGCCGCAGGCCGGTCACTTAGGTTCAGTTCCGTTTAAAAAAAAAAAAACAAAAAACAAAACGTACCAATACAAAGTACTCTTATTCATATTAGAAGATATTGTAAAATAACAATTAATTTAATTTTTTTTTTTTTTTTTTTCACTTACACATTAGGCCCGTCGCACCGCGCCACTACTATATGGGGCGAAGGTGCGAAGTCGACGGCGACGACAAAGTACCGAGTCTAAGGAGACTGATGGCGGCGCCACACAGTGGCGTTATGTCTCTATAAAAGTGGTGGTCTTTTATTATGTTATTTATTAATGGTATTATTTTAATATCATATCAATATTGTACCCCGCACAGGGGGGAGGTACGGGTAGGTAGTGACGAAAAATAACGATACGGGACTCTTACGAGGTCTCGCAATCGGAATGAGTACACTTTAAATATTTTAACGAGGTAAAATTTAAGGGCATTGAGGGTCTGGTGCCAGTGGTGGTTGATTAGATCCACACACTATACTTTTTATAATTATGTGGCGTTATGTCTCTATAAAAGTGGTGGTCTTTTATTATGTTATTTATTAATGGTATTTTTTTAATATCATATCAATATTGTACCCCGCACGGGGGGAGGTAGGGGGGTAGGTAGTGACGAAAAATAACGATACGGGACTCTTACGAGGTCTCGTAATCGGAATGAGTTTCTGCGACTACCATTGTTTGTCGCGGGTAACGGGGAATCAGGGTTCGATTCCGGTGAGGGAGCCTGAGAAACTGCTACCACATCCAAGGAAGGCAGCAGGCGCGCAAATTACCCACTACTCCCTGCACGGGGGGGGGGGGGGGGGTACGGGTAGGTAGTGACGAAAAATAACGATACGGGACTCTTACGAGGTCTCGTCATCGAATAATCAATACACGAACTGCCCACACACTTGTAAATATAGACGCGCAAGATCGTTACACGAACCGCTTACCATTATAGTAAACTACTATGCAAACACACATAACATATACGCAATAAGGGAACTTTAAATTGGAGATTTTACCCTACCACACCCGTCTGTCTCATTCTGAAAACTATTCAAAATAATTGCTATTTTTCATTCTCATTCAAATATAAATAATAGTAAATAATATATAATTTTTGACTGAACTGAACCCAAGTGCCCGCCCGGCCTGTGGCCGAGCACCCCTCGTATTCATGTTCTAACCTAACCTAACCTAAATCTAGTTTTGACACCTTTAGACTTTAGATTCAAGATTTAATGTGAATATATGCATTAATAAAAACTCATTACTATTTTAATACTAGTTATGCTGCTGTTGATGCACTGATGAAAGCCAGATAGCTAGATCAGTGTTTAGTTAGTCGTAGTTGCCGGTGGGCTGAGGTCTAAAGGAATCCAAACTAGTTTTAAAAGATTTGGATAGGTTAGGTTAGGTTAGAACATGAATAAGACGGGTGCCCGGCCGCAGGCCGGTCACTTAGGTTCAGTTCCGTTTAAAAAAAAAAAAACAAAAAACAAAACGTACCAATACAAAGTACTCTTATTCATATTAGAAGATATTGTAAAATAACAATTAATTTAATTTTTTTTTTTTTTTTTTTCACTTACACATTAGGCCCGTCGCACCGCGCCACTACTATATGGGGCGAAGGTGCGAAGTCGACGGCGACGACAAAGTACCGAGTCTAAGGAGACTGATGGCGGCGCCACACAGTGGCGTTATGTCTCTATAAAAGTGGTGGTCTTTTATTATGTTATTTATTAATGGTATTATTTTAATATCATATCAATATTGTACCCCGCACAGGGGGGAGGTACGGGTAGGTAGTGACGAAAAATAACGATACGGGACTCTTACGAGGTCTCGCAATCGGAATGAGTACACTTTAAATATTTTAACGAGGTAAAATTTAAGGGCATTGAGGGTCTGGTGCCAGTGGTGGTTGATTAGATCCACACACTATACTTTTTATAATTATGTGGCGTTATGTCTCTATAAAAGTGGTGGTCTTTTATTATGTTATTTATTAATGGTATTTTTTTAATATCATATCAATATTGTACCCCGCACGGGGGGAGGTAGGGGGGTAGGTAGTGACGAAAAATAACGATACGGGACTCTTACGAGGTCTCGTAATCGGAATGAGTTTCTGCGACTACCATTGTTTGTCGCGGGTAACGGGGAATCAGGGTTCGATTCCGGTGAGGGAGCCTGAGAAACTGCTACCACATCCAAGGAAGGCAGCAGGCGCGCAAATTACCCACTACTCCCTGCACGGGGGGGGGGGGGGGGGGGAGGTACGGGTAGGTAGTGACGAAAAATAACGATACGGGACTCTTACGAGGTCTCGTCATCGAATAATCAATACACGAACTGCCCACACACTTGTAAATATAGACGCGCAAGATCGTTACACGAACCGCTTACCATTATAGTAAACTACTATGCAAACACACATAACATATACGCAATAAGGGAACTTTAAATTGGAGATTTTACCCTACCACACCCGTCTGTCTCATTCTGAAAACTATTCAAAATAATTGCTATTTTTCATTCTCATTCAAATATAAATAATAGTAAATAATATATAATTTTTGACTGAACTGAACCCAAGTGCCCGCCCGGCCTGTGGCCGAGCACCCCTCGTATTCATGTTCTAACCTAACCTAACCTAAATCTAGTTTTGACACCTTTAGACTTTAGATTCAAGATTTAATGTGAATATATGCATTAATAAAAACTCATTACTATTTTAATACTAGTTATGCTGCTGTTGATGCACTGATGAAAACCAGATAGCTAGATCAGTGTTTAGTTAGTCGTAGTTGCCGGTGGGCTGAGGTCTAAAGGAATCCAAACTAGTTTTAAAAGATTTGGATAGGTTAGGTTAGGTTAGAACATGAATAAGACGGGTGCCCGGCCGCAGGCCGGTCACTTAGGTTCAGTTCCGTTTAAAAAAAAAAAAAACAAAAAACAAAACGTACCAATACAAAGTACTCTTATTCATATTAGAAGATATTGTAAAATAACAATTAATTTAATTTTTTTTTTTTTTTTTTTCACTTACACATTAGGCCCGTCGCACCGCGCCACTACTATATGGGGCGAAGGTGCGAAGTCGACGGCGACGACAAAGTACCGAGTCTAAGGAGACTGATGGCGGCGCCACACAGTGGCGTTATGTCTCTATAAAAGTGGTGGTCTTTTATTATGTTATTTATTAATGGTATTATTTTAATATCATATCAATATTGTACCCCGCACAGGGGGGAGGTACGGGTAGGTAGTGACGAAAAATAACGATACGGGACTCTTACGAGGTCTCGCAATCGGAATGAGTACACTTTAAATATTTTAACGAGGTAAAATTTAAGGGCATTGAGGGTCTGGTGCCAGTGGTGGTTGATTAGATCCACACACTATACTTTTTATAATTATGTGGCGTTATGTCTCTATAAAAGTGGTGGTCTTTTATTATGTTATTTATTAATGGTATTTTTTTAATATCATATCAATATTGTACCCCGCACGGGGGGAGGTAGGGGGGTAGGTAGTGACGAAAAATAACGATACGGGACTCTTACGAGGTCTCGTAATCGGAATGAGTTTCTGCGACTACCATTGTTTGTCGCGGGTAACGGGGAATCAGGGTTCGATTCCGGTGAGGGAGCCTGAGAAACTGCTACCACATCCAAGGAAGGCAGCAGGCGCGCAAATTACCCACTACTCCCTGCACGGGGGGGGGGGGGAGGTACGGGTAGGTAGTGACGAAAAATAACGATACGGGACTCTTACGAGGTCTCGTCATCGAATAATCAATACACGAACTGCCCACACACTTGTAAATATAGACGCGCAAGATCGTTACACGAACCGCTTACCATTATAGTAAACTACTATGCAAACACACATAACATATACGCAATAAGGGAACTTTAAATTGGAGATTTTACCCTACCACACCCGTCTGTCTCATTCTGAAAACTATTCAAAATAATTGCTATTTTTCATTCTCATTCAAATATAAATAATAGTAAATAATATATAATTTTTGACTGAACTGAACCCAAGTGCCCGCCCGGCCTGTGGCCGGGCACCCCTCGTATTCATGTTCTAACCTAACCTAACCTAAATCTAGTTTTGACACCTTTAGACTTTAGATTCAAGATTTAATGTGAATATATGCATTAATAAAAACTCATTACTATTTTAATACTAGTTATGCTGCTGTTGATGCACTGATGAAAGCCAGATAGCTAGATCAGTGTTTAGTTAGTCGTAGTTGCCGGTGGGCTGAGGTCTAAAGGAATCCAAACTAGTTTTAAAAGATTTGGATAGGTTAGGTTAGGTTAGAACATGAATAAGACGGGTGCCCGGCCGCAGGCCGGTCACTTAGGTTCAGTTCCGTTTAAAAAAAAAAAAAACAAAAAACAAAACGTACCAATACAAAGTACTCTTATTCATATTAGAAGATATTGTAAAATAACAATTAATTTAATTTTTTTTTTTTTTTTTTTTCACTTACACATTAGGCCCGTCGCGCCGCGCCACTACTATATGGGGCGAAGGTGCGAAGTCGACGGCGACGACAAAGTACCGAGTCTAAGGAGACTGATGGCGGCGCCACACAGTGGCGTTATGTCTCTATAAAAGTGGTGGTCTTTTATTATGTTATTTATAAATGGTATTATTTTAATATCATATCAATATTGTACCCCGCACAGGGGGGAGGTACGGGTAGGTAGTGACGAAAAATAACGATACGGGACTCTTACGAGGTCTCGCAATCGGAATGAGTACACTTTAAATATTTTAACGAGGTAAAATTTAAGGGCATTGAGGGTCTGGTGCCAGTGGTGGTTGATTAGATCCACACACTATACTTTTTATAATTATGTGGCGTTATGTCTCTATAAAAGTGGTGGTCTTTTATTATGTTATTTATTAATGGTATTTTTTTAATATCATATCAATATTGTACCCCGCACGGGGGGAGGTAGGGGGGTAGGTAGTGACGAAAAATAACGATACGGGACTCTTACGAGGTCTCGTCATCGAATAATCAATACACGAACTGCCCACACACTTGTAAATATAGACGCGCAAGATCGTTACACGAACCGCTTACCATTATAGTAAACTACTATGCAAACACACATAACATATACGCAATAAGGGAACTTTAAATTGGAGATTTTACCCTACCACACCCGTCTGTCTCATTCTGAAAACTATTCAAAATAATTGCTATTTTTCATTCTCATTCAAATATAAATAATAGTAAATAATATATAATTTTTGACTGAACTGAACCCAAGTGCCCGCCCGGCCTGTGGCCGGGCACCCCTCGTATTCATGTTCTAACCTAACCTAACCTAAATCTAGTTTTGACACCTTTAGACTTTAGATTCAAGATTTAATGTGAATATATGCATTAATAAAAACTCATTACTATTTTAATACTAGTTATGCTGCTGTTGATGCACTGATGAAAGCCAGATAGCTAGATCAGTGTTTAGTTAGTCGTAGTTGCCGGTGGGCTGAGGTCTAAAGGAATCCAAACTAGTTTTAAAAGATTTGGATAGGTTAGGTTAGGTTAGAACATGAATAAGACGGGTGCCCGGCCGCAGGCCGGTCACTTAGGTTCAGTTCCGTTTAAAAAAAAAAAAACAAAAAACAAAACGTACCAATACAAAGTACTCTTATTCATATTAGAAGATATTGTAAAATAAAAAATAATTTAATTTTTTTTTTTTTTTTTTTTCACTTACACATTAGGCCCGTCGCGCCGCGCCACTACTATATGGGGCGAAGGTGCGAAGTCGACGGCGACGACAAAGTACCGAGTCTAAGGAGACTGATGGCGGCGCCACACAGTGGCGTTATGTCTCTATAAAAGTGGTGGTCTTTTATTATGTTATTTATTAATGGTATTATTTTAATATCATATCAATATTGTACCCCGCACAGGGGGGAGGTACGGGTAGGTAGTGACGAAAAATAACGATACGGGACTCTTACGAGGTCTCGCAATCGGAATGAGTACACTTTAAATATTTTAACGAGGTAAAATTTAAGGGCATTGAGGGTCTGGTGCCAGTGGTGGTTGATTAGATCCACACACTATACTTTTTATAATTATGTGGCGTTATGTCTCTATAAAAGTCGTGGTCTTTTATTATGTTATTTATTAATGGTATTATTTTAATATCATATCAATATTGTACCCCGCACAGGGGGGAGGTACGGGTAGGTAGTGACGAAAAATAACGATACGGGACTCTTACGAGGTCTCGCAATCGGAATGAGTACACTTTAAATATTTTAACGAGGTAAAATTTAAGGGCATTGAGGGTCTGGTGCCAGTGGTGGTTGATTAGATCCACACACTATACTTTTTATAATTATGTGGCGTTATGTCTCTATAAAAGTGGTGGTCTTTTATTATGTTATTTATTAATGGTATTTTTTTAATATCATATCAATATTGTACCCCGCACGGGGGGAGGTAGGGGGGTAGGTAGTGACGAAAAATAACGATACGGGACTCTTACGAGGTCTCGTCATCGAATAATCAATACACGAACTGCCCACACACTTGTAAATATAGACGCGCAAGATCGTTACACGAACCGCTTACCATTATAGTAAACTACTATGCAAACACACATAACATATACGCAATAAGGGAACTTTAAATTGGAGATTTTACCCTACCACACCCGTCTGTCTCATTCTGAAAACTATTCAAAATAATTGCTATTTTTCATTCTCATTCAAATATAAATAATAGTAAATAATATATAATTTTTGACTGAACTGAACCCAAGTGCCCGCCCGGCCTGTGGCCGGGCACCCCTCGTATTCATGTTCTAACCTAACCTAACCTAAATCTAGTTTTGACACCTTTAGACTTTAGATTCAAGATTTAATGTGAATATATGCATTAATAAAAACTCATTACTATTTTAATACTAGTTATGCTGCTGTTGATGCACTGATGAAAGCCAGATAGCTAGATCAGTGTTTAGTTAGTCGTAGTTGCCGGTGGGCTGAGGTCTAAAGGAATCCAAACTAGTTTTAAAAGATTTGGATAGGTTAGGTTAGGTTAGAACATGAATAAGACGGGTGCCCGGCCGCAGGCCGGTCACTTAGGTTCAGTTCCGTTTAAAAAAAAAAAAACAAAAAACAAAACGTACCAATACAAAGTACTCTTATTCATATTAGAAGATATTGTAAAATAACAATTAATTTAATTTTTTTTTTTTTTTTTTCACTTACACATTAGGCCCGTCGCGCCGCGCCACTACTATATGGGGCGAAGGTGCGAAGTCGACGGCGACGACAAAGTACCGAGTCTAAGGAGACTGATGGCGGCGCCACACAGTGGCGTTATGTCTCTATAAAAGTCGTGGTCTTTTATTATGTTATTTATTAATGGTATTATTTTAATATCATATCAATATTGTACCCCGCACAGGGGGGAGGTACGGGTAGGTAGTGACGAAAAATAACGATACGGGACTCTTACGAGGTCTCGCAATCGGAATGAGTACACTTTAAATATTTTAACGAGGTAAAATTTAAGGGCATTGAGGGTCTGGTGCCAGTGGTGGTTGATTAGATCCACACACTATACTTTTTATAATTATGTGGCGTTATGTCTCTATAAAAGTGGTGGTCTTTTATTATGTTATTTATTAATGGTATTTTTTTAATATCATATCAATATTGTACCCCGCACGGGGGGAGGTAGGGGGGTAGGTAGTGACGAAAAATAACGATACGGGACTCTTACGAGGTCTCGTCATCGAATAATCAATACACGAACTGCCCACACACTTGTAAATATAGACGCGCAAGATCGTTACACGAACCGCTTACCATTATAGTAAACTACTATGCAAACACACATAACATATACGCAATAAGGGAACTTTAAATTGGAGATTTTACCCTACCACACCCGTCTGTCTCATTCTGAAAACTATTCAAAATAATTGCTATTTTTCATTCTCATTCAAATATAAATAATAGTAAATAATATATAATTTTTGACTGAACTGAACCCAAGTGCCCGCCCGGCCTGTGGCCGGGCACCCCTCGTATTCATGTTCTAACCTAACCTAACCTAAATCTAGTTTTGACACCTTTAGACTTTAGATTCAAGATTTAATGTGAATATATGCATTAATAAAAACTCATTACTATTTTAATACTAGTTATGCTGCTGTTGATGCACTGATGAAAGCCAGATAGCTAGATCAGTGTTTAGTTAGTCGTAGTTGCCGGTGGGCTGAGGTCTAAAGGAATCCAAACTAGTTTTAAAAGATTTGGATAGGTTAGGTTAGGTTAGAACATGAATAAGACGGGTGCCCGGCCGCAGGCCGGTCACTTAGGTTCAGTTCCGTTTAAAAAAAAAAAAAACAAAAAACAAAACGTACCAATACAAAGTACTCTTATTCATATTAGAAGATATTGTAAAATAACAATTAATTTAATTTTTTTTTTTTTTTTTTCACTTACACATTAGGCCCGTCGCGCCGCGCCACTACTATATGGGGCGAAGGTGCGAAGTCGACGGCGACGACAAAGTACCGAGTCTAAGGAGACTGATGGCGGCGCCACACAGTGGCGTTATGTCTCTATAAAAGTGGTGGTCTTTTATTATGTTATTTATTAATGGTATTATTTTAATATCATATCAATATTGTACCCCGCACAGGGGGGAGGTACGGGTAGGTAGTGACGAAAAATAACGATACGGGACTCTTACGAGGTCTCGCAATCGGAATGAGTACACTTTAAATATTTTAACGAGGTAAAATTTAAGGGCATTGAGGGTCTGGTGCCAGTGGTGGTTGATTAGATCCACACACTATACTTTTTATAATTATGTGGCGTTATGTCTCTATAAAAGTGGTGGTCTTTTATTATGTTATTTATTAATGGTATTTTTTTAATATCATATCAATATTGTACCCCGCACGGGGGGAGGTAGGGGGGTAGGTAGTGACGAAAAATAACGATACGGGACTCTTACGAGGTCTCGTCATCGAATAATCAATACACGAACTGCCCACACACTTGTAAATATAGACGCGCAAGATCGTTACACGAACCGCTTACCATTATAGTAAACTACTATGCAAACACACATAACATATACGCAATAAGGGAACTTTAAATTGGAGATTTTACCCTACCACACCCGTCTGTCTCATTTTGAAAACTATTCAAAATAATAGCTATTTTTCATTCTCATTCAAATATAAATAATAGTAAATAATATATAATTTTTGACTGAACTGAACCCAAGTGCCCGCCCGGCCTGTGGCCGGGCACCCCTCGTATTCATGTTCTAACCTAACCTAACCTAAATCTAGTTTTGACACCTTTAGACTTTAGATTCAAGATTTAATGTGAATATATGCATTAATAAAAACTCATTACTATTTTAATACTAGTTATGCTGCTGTTGATGCACTGATGAAAGCCAGATAGCTAGATCAGTGTTTAGTTAGTCGTAGTTGCCGGTGGGCTGAGGTCTAAAGGAATCCAAACTAGTTTTAAAAGATTTGGATAGGTTAGGTTAGGTTAGAACATGAATAAGACGGGTGCCCGGCCGCAGGCCGGTCACTTAGGTTCAGTTCCGTTTAAAAAAAAAAAAAACAAAAAACAAAACGTACCAATACAAAGTACTCTTATTCATATTAGAAGATATTGTAAAATAACAATTAATTTAATTTTTTTTTTTTTTTTTCACTTACACATTAGGCCCGTCGCGCCGCGCCACTACTATATGGGGCGAAGGTGCGAAGTCGACGGCGACGACAAAGTACCGAGTCTAAGGAGACTGATGGCGGCGCCACACAGTGGCGTTATGTCTCTATAAAAGTCGTGGTCTTTTATTATGTTATTTATTAATGGTATTATTTTAATATCATATCAATATTGTACCCCGCACAGGGGGGAGGTACGGGTAGGTAGTGACGAAAAATAACGATACGGGACTCTTACGAGGTCTCGCAATCGGAATGAGTACACTTTAAATATTTTAACGAGGTAAAATTTAAGGGCATTGAGGGTCTGGTGCCAGTGGTGGTTGATTAGATCCACACACTATACTTTTTATAATTATGTGGCGTTATGTCTCTATAAAAGTGGTGGTCTTTTATTATGTTATTTATTAATGGTATTTTTTTAATATCATATCAATATTGTACCCCGCACGGGGGGAGGTAGGGGGGTAGGTAGTGACGAAAAATAACGATACGGGACTCTTACGAGGTCTCGTCATCGAATAATCAATACACGAACTGCCCACACACTTGTAAATATAGACGCGCAAGATCGTTACACGAACCGCTTACCATTATAGTAAACTACTATGCAAACACACATAACATATACGCAATAAGGGAACTTTAAATTGGAGATTTTACCCTACCACACCCGTCTGTCTCATTCTGAAAACTATTCAAAATAATTGCTATTTTTCATTCTCATTCAAATATAAATAATAGTAAATAATATATAATTTTTGACTGAACTGAACCCAAGTGCCCGCCCGGCCTGTGGCCGGGCACCCCTCGTATTCATGTTCTAACCTAACCTAACCTAAATCTAGTTTTGACACCTTTAGACTTTAGATTCAAGATTTAATGTGAATATATGCATTAATAAAAACTCATTACTATTTTAATACTAGTTATGCTGCTGTTGATGCACTGATGAAAGCCAGATAGCTAGATCAGTGTTTAGTTAGTCGTAGTTGCCGGTGGGCTGAGGTCTAAAGGAATCCAAACTAGTTTTAAAAGATTTGGATAGGTTAGGTTAGGTTAGAACATGAATAAGACGGGTGCCCGGCCGCAGGCCGGTCACTTAGGTTCAGTTCCGTTTAAAAAAAAAAAAAAAAACAAAACGTACCAATACAAAGTACTCTTATTCATATTAGAAGATATTGTAAAATAACAATTAATTTAATTTTTTTTTTTTTTTTTTCACTTACACATTAGGCCCGTCGCGCCGCGCCACTACTATATGGGGCGAAGGTGCGAAGTCGACGGCGACGACAAAGTACCGAGTCTAAGGAGACTGATGGCGGCGCCACACAGTGGCGTTATGTCTCTATAAAAGTCGTGGTCTTTTATTATGTTATTTATTAATGGTATTATTTTAATATCATATCAATATTGTACCCCGCACAGGGGGGAGGTACGGGTAGGTAGTGACGAAAAATAACGATACGGGACTCTTACGAGGTCTCGCAATCGGAATGAGTACACTTTAAATATTTTAACGAGGTAAAATTTAAGGGCATTGAGGGTCTGGTGCCAGTGGTGGTTGATTAGATCCACACACTATACTTTTTATAATTATGTGGCGTTATGTCTCTATAAAAGTGGTGGTCTTTTATTATGTTATTTATTAATGGTATTATTTTAATATCATATCAATATTGTACCCCGCACGGGGGGAGGTAGGGGGGTAGGTAGTGACGAAAAATAACGATACGGGACTCTTACGAGGTCTCGTCATCGAATAATCAATACACGAACTGCCCACACACTTGTAAATATAGACGCGCAAGATCGTTACACGAACCGCTTACCATTATAGTAAACTACTATGCAAACACACATAACATATACGCAATAAGGGAACTTTAAATTGGAGATTTTACCCTACCACACCCGTCTGTCTCATTCTGAAAACTATTCAAAATAATTGCTATTTTTCATTCTCATTCAAATATAAATAATAGTAAATAATATATAATTTTTGACTGAACTGAACCCAAGTGCCCGCCCGGCCTGTGGCCGGGCACCCCTCGTATTCATGTTCTAACCTAACCTAACCTAAATCTAGTTTTGACACCTTTAGACTTTAGATTCAAGATTTAATGTGAATATATGCATTAATAAAAACTCATTACTATTTTAATACTAGTTATGCTGCTGTTGATGCACTGATGAAAGCCAGATAGCTAGATCAGTGTTTAGTTAGTCGTAGTTGCCGGTGGGCTGAGGTCTAAAGGAATCCAAACTAGTTTTAAAAGATTTGGATAGGTTAGGTTAGGTTAGAACATGAATAAGACGGGTGCCCGGCCGCAGGCCGGTCACTTAGGTTCAGTTCCGTTTAAAAAAAAAAAAAACAAAAAACAAAACGTACCAATACAAAGTACTCTTATTCATATTAGAAGATATTGTAAAATAACAATTAATTTAATTTTTTTTTTTTTTTTTTCACTTACACATTAGGCCCGTCGCGCCGCGCCACTACTATATGGGGCGAAGGTGCGAAGTCGACGGCGACGACAAAGTACCGAGTCTAAGGAGACTGATGGCGGCGCCACACAGTGGCGTTATGTCTCTATAAAAGTCGTGGTCTTTTATTATGTTATTTATTAATGGTATTATTTTAATATCATATCAATATTGTACCCCGCACAGGGGGGAGGTACGGGTAGGTAGTGACGAAAAATAACGATACGGGACTCTTACGAGGTCTCGCAATCGGAATGAGTACACTTTAAATATTTTAACGAGGTAAAATTTAAGGGCATTGAGGGTCTGGTGCCAGTGGTGGTTGATTAGATCCACACACTATACTTTTTATAATTATGTGGCGTTATGTCTCTATAAAAGTGGTGGTCTTTTATTATGTTATTTATTAATGGTATTATTTTAATATCATATCAATATTGTACCCCGCACGGGGGGAGATAGGGGGGTAGGTAGTGACGAAAAATAACGATACGGGACTCTTACGAGGTCTCGTCATCGAATAATCAATACACGAACTGCCCACACACTTGTAAATATAGACGCGCAAGATCGTTACACGAACCGCTTACCATTATAGTAAACTACTATGCAAACACACATAACATATACGCAATAAGGGAACTTTAAATTGGAGATTTTACCCTACCACACCCGTCTGTCTCATTCTGAAAACTATTCAAAATAATTGCTATTTTTCATTCTCATTCAAATATAAATAATAGTAAATAATATATAATTTTTGACTGAACTGAACCCAAGTGCCCGCCCGGCCTGTGGCCGGGCACCCCTCGTATTCATGTTCTAACCTAACCTAACCTAAATCTAGTTTTGACACCTTTAGACTTTAGATTCAAGATTTAATGTGAATATATGCATTAATAAAAACTCATTACTATTTTAATACTAGTTATGCTGCTGTTGATGCACTGATGAAAGCCAGATAGCTAGATCAGTGTTTAGTTAGTCGTAGTTGCCGGTGGGCTGAGGTCTAAAGGAATCCAAACTAGTTTTAAAAGATTTGGATAGGTTAGGTTAGGTTAGAACATGAATAAGACGGGTGCCCGGCCGCAGGCCGGTCACTTAGGTTCAGTTCCGTTTAAAAAAAAAAAAAACAAAAAACAAAACGTACCAATACAAAGTACTCTTATTCATATTAGAAGATATTGTAAAATAACAATTAATTTAATTTTTTTTTTTTTTTTTTTCACTTACACATTAGGCCCGTCGCGCCGCGCCACTACTATATGGGGCGAAGGTGCGAAGTCGACGGCGACGACAAAGTACCGAGTCTAAGGAGACTGATGGCGGCGCCACACAGTGGCGTTATGTCTCTATAAAAGTCGTGGTCTTTTATTATGTTATTTATTAATGGTATTATTTTAATATCATATCAATATTGTACCCCGCACAGGGGGGAGGTACGGGTAGGTAGTGACGAAAAATAACGATACGGGACTCTTACGAGGTCTCGCAATCGGAATGAGTACACTTTAAATATTTTAACGAGGTAAAATTTAAGGGCATTGAGGGTCTGGTGCCAGTGGTGGTTGATTAGATCCACACACTATACTTTTTATAATTATGTGGCGTTATGTCTCTATAAAAGTGGTGGTCTTTTATTATGTTATTTATTAATGGTATTTTTTTAATATCATATCAATATTGTACCCCGCACGGGGGGAGGTAGGGGGGTAGGTAGTGACGAAAAATAACGATACGGGACTCTTACGAGGTCTCGTCATCGAATAATCAATACACGAACTGCCCACACACTTGTAAATATAGACGCGCAAGATCGTTACACGAACCGCTTACCATTATAGTAAACTACTATGCAAACACACATAACATATACGCAATAAGGGAACTTTAAATTGGAGATTTTACCCTACCACACCCGTCTGTCTCATTCTGAAAACTATTCAAAATAATTGCTATTTTTCATTCTCATTCAAATATAAATAATAGTAAATAATATATAATTTTTGACTGAACTGAACCCAAGTGCCCGCCCGGCCTGTGGCCGGGCACCCCTCGTATTCATGTTCTAACCTAACCTAACCTAAATCTAGTTTTGACACCTTTAGACTTTAGATTCAAGATTTAATGTGAATATATGCATTAATAAAAACTCATTACTATTTTAATACTAGTTATGCTGCTGTTGATGCACTGATGAAAGCCAGATAGCTAGATCAGTGTTTAGTTAGTCGTAGTTGCCGGTGGGCTGAGGTCTAAAGGAATCCAAACTAGTTTTAAAAGATTTGGATAGGTTAGGTTAGGTTAGAACATGAATAAGACGGGTGCCCGGCCGCAGGCCGGTCACTTAGGTTCAGTTCCGTTTAAAAAAAAAAAAAACAAAAAACAAAACGTACCAATACAAAGTACTCTTATTCATATTAGAAGATATTGTAAAATAACAATTAATTTAATTTTTTTTTTTTTTTTTTCACTTACACATTAGGCCCGTCGCGCCGCGCCACTACTATATGGGGCGAAGGTGCGAAGTCGACGGCGACGACAAAGTACCGAGTCTAAGGAGACTGATGGCGGCGCCACACAGTGGCGTTATGTCTCTATAAAAGTCGTGGTCTTTTATTATGTTATTTATTAATGGTATTATTTTAATATCATATCAATATTGTACCCCGCACAGGGGGGAGGTACGGGTAGGTAGTGACGAAAAATAACGATACGGGACTCTTACGAGGTCTCGCAATCGGAATGAGTACACTTTAAATATTTTAACGAGGTAAAATTTAAGGGCATTGAGGGTCTGGTGCCAGTGGTGGTTGATTAGATCCACACACTATACTTTTTATAATTATGTGGCGTTATGTCTCTATAAAAGTGGTGGTCTTTTATTATGTTATTTATTAATGGTATTTTTTTAATATCATATCAATATTGTACCCCGCACGGGGGGAGGTAGGGGGGTAGGTAGTGACGAAAAATAACGATACGGGACTCTTACGAGGTCTCGTCATCGAATAATCAATACACGAACTGCCCACACACTTGTAAATATAGACGCGCAAGATCGTTACACGAACCGCTTACCATTATAGTAAACTACTATGCAAACACACATAACATATACGCAATAAGGGAACTTTAAATTGGAGATTTTACCCTACCACACCCGTCTGTCTCATTCTGAAAACTATTCAAAATAATTGCTATTTTTCATTCTCATTCAAATATAAATAATAGTAAATAATATATAATTTTTGACTGAACTGAACCCAAGTGCCCGCCCGGCCTGTGGCCGGGCACCCCTCGTATTCATGTTCTAACCTAACCTAACCTAAATCTAGTTTTGACACCTTTAGACTTTAGATTCAAGATTTAATGTGAATATATGCATTAATAAAAACTCATTACTATTTTAATACTAGTTATGCTGCTGTTGATGCACTGATGAAAGCCAGATAGCTAGATCAGTGTTTAGTTAGTCGTAGTTGCCGGTGGGCTGAGGTCTAAAGGAATCCAAACTAGTTTTAAAAGATTTGGATAGGTTAGGTTAGGTTAGAACATGAATAAGACGGGTGCCCGGCCGCAGGCCGGTCACTTAGGTTCAGTTCCGTTTAAAAAAAAAAAAAACAAAAAACAAAACGTACCAATACAAAGTACTCTTATTCATATTAGAAGATATTGTAAAATAACAATTAATTTAATTTTTTTTTTTTTTTTTTTCACTTACACATTAGGCCCGTCGCGCCGCGCCACTACTATATGGGGCGAAGGTGCGAAGTCGACGGCGACGACAAAGTACCGAGTCTAAGGAGACTGATGGCGGCGCCACACAGTGGCGTTATGTCTCTATAAAAGTCGTGGTCTTTTATTATGTTATTTATTAATGGTATTATTTTAATATCATATCAATATTGTACCCCGCACAGGGGGGAGGTACGGGTAGGTAGTGACGAAAAATAACGATACGGGACTCTTACGAGGTCTCGCAATCGGAATGAGTACACTTTAAATATTTTAACGAGGTAAAATTTAAGGGCATTGAGGGTCTGGTGCCAGTGGTGGTTGATTAGATCCACACACTATACTTTTTATAATTATGTGGCGTTATGTCTCTATAAAAGTGGTGGTCTTTTATTATGTTATTTATTAATGGTATTTTTTTAATATCATATCAATATTGTACCCCGCACGGGGGGAGGTAGGGGGGTAGGTAGTGACGAAAAATAACGATACGGGACTCTTACGAGGTCTCGTCATCGAATAATCAATACACGAACTGCCCACACACTTGTAAATATAGACGCGCAAGATCGTTACACGAACCGCTTACCATTATAGTAAACTACTATGCAAACACACATAACATATACGCAATAAGGGAACTTTAAATTGGAGATTTTACCCTACCACACCCGTCTGTCTCATTCTGAAAACTATTCAAAATAATTGCTATTTTTCATTCTCATTCAAATATAAATAATAGTAAATAATATATAATTTTTGACTGAACTGAACCCAAGTGCCCGCCCGGCCTGTGGCCGGGCACCCCTCGTATTCATGTTCTAACCTAACCTAACCTAAATCTAGTTTTGACACCTTTAGACTTTAGATTCAAGATTTAATGTGAATATATGCATTAATAAAAACTCATTACTATTTTAATACTAGTTATGCTGCTGTTGATGCACTGATGAAAGCCAGATAGCTAGATCAGTGTTTAGTTAGTCGTAGTTGCCGGTGGGCTGAGGTCTAAAGGAATCCAAACTAGTTTTAAAAGATTTGGATAGGTTAGGTTAGGTTAGAACATGAATAAGACGGGTGCCCGGCCGCAGGCCGGTCACTTAGGTTCAGTTCCGTTTAAAAAAAAAAAAAACAAAAAACAAAACGTACCAATACAAAGTACTCTTATTCATATTAGAAGATATTGTAAAATAACAATTAATTTAATTTTTTTTTTTTTTTTTTCACTTACACATTAGGCCCGTCGCGCCGCGCCACTACTATATGGGGCGAAGGTGCGAAGTCGACGGCGACGACAAAGTACCGAGTCTAAGGAGACTGATGGCGGCGCCACACAGTGGCGTTATGTCTCTATAAAAGTCGTGGTCTTTTATTATGTTATTTATTAATGGTATTATTTTAATATCATATCAATATTGTACCCCGCACAGGGGGGAGGTACGGGTAGGTAGTGACGAAAAATAACGATACGGGACTCTTACGAGGTCTCGCAATCGGAATGAGTACACTTTAAATATTTTAACGAGGTAAAATTTAAGGGCATTGAGGGTCTGGTGCCAGTGGTGGTTGATTAGATCCACACACTATACTTTTTATAATTATGTGGCGTTATGTCTCTATAAAAGTGGTGGTCTTTTATTATGTTATTTATTAATGGTATTTTTTTAATATCATATCAATATTGTACCCCGCACGGGGGGAGGTAGGGGGGTAGGTAGTGACGAAAAATAACGATACGGGACTCTTACGAGGTCTCGTCATCGAATAATCAATACACGAACTGCCCACACACTTGTAAATATAGACGCGCAAGATCGTTACACGAACCGCTTACCATTATAGTAAACTACTATGCAAACACACATAACATATACGCAATAAGGGAACTTTAAATTGGAGATTTTACCCTACCACACCCGTCTGTCTCATTCTGAAAACTATTCAAAATAATTGCTATTTTTCATTCTCATTCAAATATAAATAATAGTAAATAATATATAATTTTTGACTGAACTGAACCCAAGTGCCCGCCCGGCCTGTGGCCGGGCACCCCTCGTATTCATGTTCTAACCTAACCTAACCTAAATCTAGTTTTGACACCTTTAGACTTTAGATTCAAGATTTAATGTGAATATATGCATTAATAAAAACTCATTACTATTTTAATACTAGTTATGCTGCTGTTGATGCACTGATGAAAGCCAGATAGCTAGATCAGTGTTTAGTTAGTCGTAGTTGCCGGTGGGCTGAGGTCTAAAGGAATCCAAACTAGTTTTAAAAGATTTGGATAGGTTAGGTTAGGTTAGAACATGAATAAGACGGGTGCCCGGCCGCAGGCCGGTCACTTAGGTTCAGTTCCGTTTAAAAAAAAAAAAAACAAAAAACAAAACGTACCAATACAAAGTACTCTTATTCATATTAGAAGATATTGTAAAATAACAATTAATTTAATTTTTTTTTTTTTTTTTTCACTTACACATTAGGCCCGTCGCGCCGCGCCACTACTATATGGGGCGAAGGTGCGAAGTCGACGGCGACGACAAAGTACCGAGTCTAAGGAGACTGATGGCGGCGCCACACAGTGGCGTTATGTCTCTATAAAAGTCGTGGTCTTTTATTATGTTATTTATTAATGGTATTATTTTAATATCATATCAATATTGTACCCCGCACAGGGGGGAGGTACGGGTAGGTAGTGACGAAAAATAACGATACGGGACTCTTACGAGGTCTCGCAATCGGAATGAGTACACTTTAAATATTTTAACGAGGTAAAATTTAAGGGCATTGAGGGTCTGGTGCCAGTGGTGGTTGATTAGATCCACACACTATACTTTTTATAATTATGTGGCGTTATGTCTCTATAAAAGTGGTGGTCTTTTATTATGTTATTTATTAATGGTATTTTTTTAATATCATATCAATATTGTACCCCGCACGGGGGGAGGTAGGGGGGTAGGTAGTGACGAAAAATAACGATACGGGACTCTTACGAGGTCTCGTCATCGAATAATCAATACACGAACTGCCCACACACTTGTAAATATAGACGCGCAAGATCGTTACACGAACCGCTTACCATTATAGTAAACTACTATGCAAACACACATAACATATACGCAATAAGGGAACTTTAAATTGGAGATTTTACCCTACCACACCCGTCTGTCTCATTCTGAAAACTATTCAAAATAATTGCTATTTTTCATTCTCATTCAAATATAAATAATAGTAAATAATATATAATTTTTGACTGAACTGAACCCAAGTGCCCGCCCGGCCTGTGGCCGGGCACCCCTCGTATTCATGTTCTAACCTAACCTAACCTAAATCTAGTTTTGACACCTTTAGACTTTAGATTCAAGATTTAATGTGAATATATGCATTAATAAAAACTCATTACTATTTTAATACTAGTTATGCTGCTGTTGATGCACTGATGAAAGCCAGATAGCTAGATCAGTGTTTAGTTAGTCGTAGTTGCCGGTGGGCTGAGGTCTAAAGGAATCCAAACTAGTTTTAAAAGATTTGGATAGGTTAGGTTAGGTTAGAACATGAATAAGACGGGTGCCCGGCCGCAGGCCGGTCACTTAGGTTCAGTTCCGTTTAAAAAAAAAAAAAACAAAAAACAAAACGTACCAATACAAAGTACTCTTATTCATATTAGAAGATATTGTAAAATAACAATTAATTTAATTTTTTTTTTTTTTTTTTTCACTTACACATTAGGCCCGTCGCGCCGCGCCACTACTATATGGGGCGAAGGTGCGAAGTCGACGGCGACGACAAAGTACCGAGTCTAAGGAGACTGATGGCGGCGCCACACAGTGGCGTTATGTCTCTATAAAAGTCGTGGTCTTTTATTATGTTATTTATTAATGGTATTATTTTAATATCATATCAATATTGTACCCCGCACAGGGGGGAGGTACGGGTAGGTAGTGACGAAAAATAACGATACGGGACTCTTACGAGGTCTCGCAATCGGAATGAGTACACTTTAAATATTTTAACGAGGTAAAATTTAAGGGCATTGAGGGTCTGGTGCCAGTGGTGGTTGATTAGATCCACACACTATACTTTTTATAATTATGTGGCGTTATGTCTCTATAAAAGTGGTGGTCTTTTATTATGTTATTTATTAATGGTATTTTTTTAATATCATATCAATATTGTACCCCGCACGGGGGGAGGTAGGGGGGTAGGTAGTGACGAAAAATAACGATACGGGACTCTTACGAGGTCTCGTCATCGAATAATCAATACACGAACTGCCCACACACTTGTAAATATAGACGCGCAAGATCGTTACACGAACCGCTTACCATTATAGTAAACTACTATGCAAACACACATAACATATACGCAATAAGGGAACTTTAAATTGGAGATTTTACCCTACCACACCCGTCTGTCTCATTCTGAAAACTATTCAAAATAATTGCTATTTTTCATTCTCATTCAAATATAAATAATAGTAAATAATATATAATTTTTGACTGAACTGAACCCAAGTGCCCGCCCGGCCTGTGGCCGGGCACCCCTCGTATTCATGTTCTAACCTAACCTAACCTAAATCTAGTTTTGACACCTTTAGACTTTAGATTCAAGATTTAATGTGAATATATGCATTAATAAAAACTCATTACTATTTTAATACTAGTTATGCTGCTGTTGATGCACTGATGAAAGCCAGATAGCTAGATCAGTGTTTAGTTAGTCGTAGTTGCCGGTGGGCTGAGGTCTAAAGGAATCCAAACTAGTTTTAAAAGATTTGGATAGGTTAGGTTAGGTTAGAACATGAATAAGACGGGTGCCCGGCCGCAGGCCGGTCACTTAGGTTCAGTTCCGTTTAAAAAAAAAAAAAACAAAAAACAAAACGTACCAATACAAAGTACTCTTATTCATATTAGAAGATATTGTAAAATAACAATTAATTTAATTTTTTTTTTTTTTTTTTTCACTTACACATTAGGCCCGTCGCGCCGCGCCACTACTATATGGGGCGAAGGTGCGAAGTCGACGGCGACGACAAAGTACCGAGTCTAAGGAGACTGATGGCGGCGCCACACAGTGGCGTTATGTCTCTATAAAAGTCGTGGTATTTTATTATGTTATTTATTAATGGTATTATTTTAATATCATATCAATATTGTACCCCGCACAGGGGGGAGGTACGGGTAGGTAGTGACGAAAAATAACGATACGGGACTCTTACGAGGTCTCGCAATCGGAATGAGTACACTTTAAATATTTTAACGAGGTAAAATTTAAGGGCATTGAGGGTCTGGTGCCAGTGGTGGTTGATTAGATCCACACACTATACTTTTTATAATTATGTGGCGTTATGTCTCTATAAAAGTGGTGGTCTTTTATTATGTTATTTATTAATGGTATTTTTTTAATATCATATCAATATTGTACCCCGCACGGGGGGAGGTAGGGGGGTAGGTAGTGACGAAAAATAACGATACGGGACTCTTACGAGGTCTCGTCATCGAATAATCAATACACGAACTGCCCACACACTTGTAAATATAGACGCGCAAGATCGTTACACGAACCGCTTACCATTATAGTAAACTACTATGCAAACACACATAACATATACGCAATAAGGGAACTTTAAATTGGAGATTTTACCCTACCACACCCGTCTGTCTCATTCTGAAAACTATTCAAAATAATTGCTATTTTTCATTCTCATTCAAATATAAATAATAGTAAATAATATATAATTTTTGACTGAACTGAACCCAAGTGCCCGCCCGGCCTGTGGCCGGGCACCCCTCGTATTCATGTTCTAACCTAACCTAACCTAAATCTAGTTTTGACACCTTTAGACTTTAGATTCAAGATTTAATGTGAATATATGCATTAATAAAAACTCATTACTATTTTAATACTAGTTATGCTGCTGTTGATGCACTGATGAAAGCCAGATAGCTAGATCAGTGTTTAGTTAGTCGTAGTTGCCGGTGGGCTGAGGTCTAAAGGAATCCAAACTAGTTTTAAAAGATTTGGATAGGTTAGGTTAGGTTAGAACATGAATAAGACGGGTGCCCGGCCGCAGGCCGGTCACTTAGGTTCAGTTCCGTTTAAAAAAAAAAAAAACAAAAAACAAAACGTACCAATACAAAGTACTCTTATTCATATTAGAAGATATTGTAAAATAACAATTAATTTAATTTTTTTTTTTTTTTTTTTCACTTACACATTAGGCCCGTCGCGCCGCGCCACTACTATATGGGGCGAAGGTGCGAAGTCGACGGCGACGACAAAGTACCGAGTCTAAGGAGACTGATGGCGGCGCCACACAGTGGCGTTATGTCTCTATAAAAGTCGTGGTCTTTTATTATGTTATTTATTAATGGTATTATTTTAATATCATATCAATATTGTACCCCGCACAGGGGGGAGGTACGGGTAGGTAGTGACGAAAAATAACGATACGGGACTCTTACGAGGTCTCGCAATCGGAATGAGTACACTTTAAATATTTTAACGAGGTAAAATTTAAGGGCATTGAGGGTCTGGTGCCAGTGGTGGTTGATTAGATCCACACACTATACTTTTTATAATTATGTGGCGTTATGTCTCTATAAAAGTGGTGGTCTTTTATTATGTTATTTATTAATGGTATTTTTTTAATATCATATCAATATTGTACCCCGCACGGGGGGAGGTAGGGGGGTAGGTAGTGACGAAAAATAACGATACGGGACTCTTACGAGGTCTCGTCATCGAATAATCAATACACGAACTGCCCACACACTTGTAAATATAGACGCGCAAGATCGTTACACGAACCGCTTACCATTATAGTAAACTACTATGCAAACACACATAACATATACGCAATAAGGGAACTTTAAATTGGAGATTTTACCCTACCACACCCGTCTGTCTCATTCTGAAAACTATTCAAAATAATTGCTATTTTTCATTCTCATTCAAATATAAATAATAGTAAATAATATATAATTTTTGACTGAACTGAACCCAAGTGCCCGCCCGGCCTGTGGCCGGGCACCCCTCGTATTCATGTTCTAACCTAACCTAACCTAAATCTAGTTTTGACACCTTTAGACTTTAGATTCAAGATTTAATGTGAATATATGCATTAATAAAAACTCATTACTATTTTAATACTAGTTATGCTGCTGTTGATGCACTGATGAAAGCCAGATAGCTAGATCAGTGTTTAGTTAGTCGTAGTTGCCGGTGGGCTGAGGTCTAAAGGAATCCAAACTAGTTTTAAAAGATTTGGATAGGTTAGGTTAGGTTAGAACATGAATAAGACGGGTGCCCGGCCGCAGGCCGGTCACTTAGGTTCAGTTCCGTTTAAAAAAAAAAAAAACAAAAAACAAAACGTACCAATACAAAGTACTCTTATTCATATTAGAAGATATTGTAAAATAACAATTAATTTAATTTTTTTTTTTTTTTTTTTCACTTACACATTAGGCCCGTCGCGCCGCGCCACTACTATATGGGGCGAAGGTGCGAAGTCGACGGCGACGACAAAGTACCGAGTCTAAGGAGACTGATGGCGGCGCCACACAGTGGCGTTATGTCTCTATAAAAGTCGTGGTCTTTTATTATGTTATTTATTAATGGTATTATTTTAATATCATATCAATATTGTACCCCGCACAGGGGGGAGGTACGGGTAGGTAGTGACGAAAAATAACGATACGGGACTCTTACGAGGTCTCGCAATCGGAATGAGTACACTTTAAATATTTTAACGAGGTAAAATTTAAGGGCATTGAGGGTCTGGTGCCAGTGGTGGTTGATTAGATCCACACACTATACTTTTTATAATTATGTGGCGTTATGTCTCTATAAAAGTGGTGGTCTTTTATTATGTTATTTATTAATGGTATTTTTTTAATATCATATCAATATTGTACCCCGCACGGGGGGAGGTAGGGGGGTAGGTAGTGACGAAAAATAACGATACGGGACTCTTACGAGGTCTCGTCATCGAATAATCAATACACGAACTGCCCACACACTTGTAAATATAGACGCGCAAGATCGTTACACGAACCGCTTACCATTATAGTAAACTACTATGCAAACACACATAACATATACGCAATAAGGGAACTTTAAATTGGAGATTTTACCCTACCACACCCGTCTGTCTCATTCTGAAAACTATTCAAAATAATTGCTATTTTTCATTCTCATTCAAATATAAATAATAGTAAATAATATATAATTTTTGACTGAACTGAACCCAAGTGCCCGCCCGGCCTGTGGCCGGGCACCCCTCGTATTCATGTTCTAACCTAACCTAACCTAAATCTAGTTTTGACACCTTTAGACTTTAGATTCAAGATTTAATGTGAATATATGCATTAATAAAAACTCATTACTATTTTAATACTAGTTATGCTGCTGTTGATGCACTGATGAAAGCCAGATAGCTAGATCAGTGTTTAGTTAGTCGTAGTTGCCGGTGGGCTGAGGTCTAAAGGAATCCAAACTAGTTTTAAAAGATTTGGATAGGTTAGGTTAGGTTAGAACATGAATAAGACGGGTGCCCGGCCGCAGGCCGGTCACTTAGGTTCAGTTCCGTTTAAAAAAAAAAAAAACAAAAAACAAAACGTACCAATACAAAGTACTCTTATTCATATTAGAAGATATTGTAAAATAACAATTAATTTAATTTTTTTTTTTTTTTTTTTCACTTACACATTAGGCCCGTCGCGCCGCGCCACTACTATATGGGGCGAAGGTGCGAAGTCGACGGCGACGACAAAGTACCGAGTCTAAGGAGACTGATGGCGGCGCCACACAGTGGCGTTATGTCTCTATAAAAGTCGTGGTCTTTTATTATGTTATTTATTAATGGTATTATTTTAATATCATATCAATATTGTACCCCGCACAGGGGGGAGGTACGGGTAGGTAGTGACGAAAAATAACGATACGGGACTCTTACGAGGTCTCGCAATCGGAATGAGTACACTTTAAATATTTTAACGAGGTAAAATTTAAGGGCATTGAGGGTCTGGTGCCAGTGGTGGTTGATTAGATCCACACACTATACTTTTTATAATTATGTGGCGTTATGTCTCTATAAAAGTGGTGGTCTTTTATTATGTTATTTATTAATGGTATTTTTTTAATATCATATCAATATTGTACCCCGCACGGGGGGAGGTAGGGGGGTAGGTAGTGACGAAAAATAACGATACGGGACTCTTACGAGGTCTCGTCATCGAATAATCAATACACGAACTGCCCACACACTTGTAAATATAGACGCGCAAGATCGTTACACGAACCGCTTACCATTATAGTAAACTACTATGCAAACACACATAACATATACGCAATAAGGGAACTTTAAATTGGAGATTTTACCCTACCACACCCGTCTGTCTCATTCTGAAAACTATTCAAAATAATTGCTATTTTTCATTCTCATTCAAATATAAATAATAGTAAATAATATATAATTTTTGACTGAACTGAACCCAAGTGCCCGCCCGGCCTGTGGCCGGGCACCCCTCGTATTCATGTTCTAACCTAACCTAACCTAAATCTAGTTTTGACACCTTTAGACTTTAGATTCAAGATTTAATGTGAATATATGCATTAATAAAAACTCATTACTATTTTAATACTAGTTATGCTGCTGTTGATGCACTGATGAAAGCCAGATAGCTAGATCAGTGTTTAGTTAGTCGTAGTTGCCGGTGGGCTGAGGTCTAAAGGAATCCAAACTAGTTTTAAAAGATTTGGATAGGTTAGGTTAGGTTAGAACATGAATAAGACGGGTGCCCGGCCGCAGGCCGGTCACTTAGGTTCAGTTCCGTTTAAAAAAAAAAAAACAAAAAACAAAACGTACCAATACAAAGTACTCTTATTCATATTAGAAGATATTGTAAAATAACAATTAATTTAATATTTTTTTTTTTTTTTCACTTACACATTAGGCCCGTCGCGCCGCGCCACTACTATATGGGGCGAAGGTGCGAAGTCGACGGCGACGACAAAGTACCGAGTCTAAGGAGACTGATGGCGGCGCCACACAGTGGCGTTATGTCTCTATAAAAGTCGTGGTCTTTTATTATGTTATTTATTAATGGTATTATTTTAATATCATATCAATATTGTACCCCGCACAGGGGGGAGGTACGGGTAGGTAGTGACGAAAAATAACGATACGGGACTCTTACGAGGTCTCGCAATCGGAATGAGTACACTTTAAATATTTTAACGAGGTAAAATTTAAGGGCATTGAGGGTCTGGTGCCAGTGGTGGTTGATTAGATCCACACACTATACTTTTTATAATTATGTGGCGTTATGTCTCTATAAAAGTGGTGGTCTTTTATTATGTTATTTATTAATGGTATTTTTTTAATATCATATCAATATTGTACCCCGCACGGGGGGAGGTAGGGGGGTAGGTAGTGACGAAAAATAACGATACGGGACTCTTACGAGGTCTCGTCATCGAATAATCAATACACGAACTGCCCACACACTTGTAAATATAGACGCGCAAGATCGTTACACGAACCGCTTACCATTATAGTAAACTACTATGCAAACACACATAACATATACGCAATAAGGGAACTTTAAATTGGAGATTTTACCCTACCACACCCGTCTGTCTCATTCTGAAAACTATTCAAAATAATTGCTATTTTTCATTCTCATTCAAATATAAATAATAGTAAATAATATATAATTTTTGACTGAACTGAACCCAAGTGCCCGCCCGGCCTGTGGCCGGGCACCCCTCGTATTCATGTTCTAACCTAACCTAACCTAAATCTAGTTTTGACACCTTTAGACTTTAGATTCAAGATTTAATGTGAATATATGCATTAATAAAAACTCATTACTATTTTAATACTAGTTATGCTGCTGTTGATGCACTGATGAAAGCCAGATAGCTAGATCAGTGTTTAGTTAGTCGTAGTTGCCGGTGGGCTGAGGTCTAAAGGAATCCAAACTAGTTTTAAAAGATTTGGATAGGTTAGGTTAGGTTAGAACATGAATAAGACGGGTGCCCGGCCGCAGGCCGGTCACTTAGGTTCAGTTCCGTTTAAAAAAAAAAAAAACAAAAAACAAAACGTACCAATACAAAGTACTCTTATTCATATTAGAAGATATTGTAAAATAACAATTAATTTAATTTTTTTTTTTTTTTTTTCACTTACACATTAGGCCCGTCGCGCCGCGCCACTACTATATGGGGCGAAGGTGCGAAGTCGACGGCGACGACAAAGTACCGAGTCTAAGGAGACTGATGGCGGCGCCACACAGTGGCGTTATGTCTCTATAAAAGTCGTGGTCTTTTATTATGTTATTTATTAATGGTATTATTTTAATATCATATCAATATTGTACCCCGCACAGGGGGGAGGTACGGGTAGGTAGTGACGAAAAATAACGATACGGGACTCTTACGAGGTCTCGCAATCGGAATGAGTACACTTTAAATATTTTAACGAGGTAAAATTTAAGGGCATTGAGGGTCTGGTGCCAGTGGTGGTTGATTAGATCCACACACTATACTTTTTATAATTATGTGGCGTTATGTCTCTATAAAAGTGGTGGTCTTTTATTATGTTATTTATTAATGGTATTTTTTTAATATCATATCAATATTGTACCCCGCACGGGGGGAGGTAGGGGGGTAGGTAGTGACGAAAAATAACGATACGGGACTCTTACGAGGTCTCGTCATCGAATAATCAATACACGAACTGCCCACACACTTGTAAATATAGACGCGCAAGATCGTTACACGAACCGCTTACCATTATAGTAAACTACTATGCAAACACACATAACATATACGCAATAAGGGAACTTTAAATTGGAGATTTTACCCTACCACACCCGTCTGTCTCATTCTGAAAACTATTCAAAATAATTGCTATTTTTCATTCTCATTCAAATATAAATAATAGTAAATAATATATAATTTTTGACTGAACTGAACCCAAGTGCCCGCCCGGCCTGTGGCCGGGCACCCCTCGTATTCATGTTCTAACCTAACCTAACCTAAATCTAGTTTTGACACCTTTAGACTTTAGATTCAAGATTTAATGTGAATATATGCATTAATAAAAACTCATTACTATTTTAATACTAGTTATGCTGCTGTTGATGCACTGATGAAAGCCAGATAGCTAGATCAGTGTTTAGTTAGTCGTAGTTGCCGGTGGGCTGAGGTCTAAAGGAATCCAAACTAGTTTTAAAAGATTTGGATAGGTTAGGTTAGGTTAGAACATGAATAAGACGGGTGCCCGGCCGCAGGCCGGTCACTTAGGTTCAGTTCCGTTTAAAAAAAAAAAAAACAAAAAACAAAACGTACCAATACAAAGTACTCTTATTCATATTAGAAGATATTGTAAAATAACAATTAATTTAATTTTTTTTTTTTTTTTTTCACTTACACATTAGGCCCGTCGCGCCGCGCCACTACTATATGGGGCGAAGGTGCGAAGTCGACGGCGACGACAAAGTACCGAGTCTAAGGAGACTGATGGCGGCGCCACACAGTGGCGTTATGTCTCTATAAAAGTCGTGGTCTTTTATTATGTTATTTATTAATGGTATTATTTTAATATCATATCAATATTGTACCCCGCACAGGGGGGAGGTACGGGTAGGTAGTGACGAAAAATAACGATACGGGACTCTTACGAGGTCTCGCAATCGGAATGAGTACACTTTAAATATTTTAACGAGGTAAAATTTAAGGGCATTGAGGGTCTGGTGCCAGTGGTGGTTGATTAGATCCACACACTATACTTTTTATAATTATGTGGCGTTATGTCTCTATAAAAGTGGTGGTCTTTTATTATGTTATTTATTAATGGTATTTTTTTAATATCATATCAATATTGTACCCCGCACGGGGGGAGGTAGGGGGGTAGGTAGTGACGAAAAATAACGATACGGGACTCTTACGAGGTCTCGTCATCGAATAATCAATACACGAACTGCCCACACACTTGTAAATATAGACGCGCAAGATCGTTACACGAACCGCTTACCATTATAGTAAACTACTATGCAAACACACATAACATATACGCAATAAGGGAACTTTAAATTGGAGATTTTACCCTACCACACCCGTCTGTCTCATTCTGAAAACTATTCAAAATAATTGCTATTTTTCATTCTCATTCAAATATAAATAATAGTAAATAATATATAATTTTTGACTGAACTGAACCCAAGTGCCCGCCCGGCCTGTGGCCGGGCACCCCTCGTATTCATGTTCTAACCTAACCTAACCTAAATCTAGTTTTGACACCTTTAGACTTTAGATTCAAGATTTAATGTGAATATATGCATTAATAAAAACTCATTACTATTTTAATACTAGTTATGCTGCTGTTGATGCACTGATGAAAGCCAGATAGCTAGATCAGTGTTTAGTTAGTCGTAGTTGCCGGTGGGCTGAGGTCTAAAGGAATCCAAACTAGTTTTAAAAGATTTGGATAGGTTAGGTTAGGTTAGAACATGAATAAGACGGGTGCCCGGCCGCAGGCCGGTCACTTAGGTACAGTTCCGTTTAAAAAAAAAAAAAACAAAAAACAAAACGTACCAATACAAAGTACTCTTATTCATATTAGAAGATATTGTAAAATAACAATTAATTTAATTTTTTTTTTTTTTTTTTCACTTACACATTAGGCCCGTCGCGCCGCGCCACTACTATATGGGGCGAAGGTGCGAAGTCGACGGCGACGACAAAGTACCGAGTCTAAGGAGACTGATGGCGGCGCCACACAGTGGCGTTATGTCTCTATAAAAGTCGTGGTCTTTTATTATGTTATTTATTAATGGTATTATTTTAATATCATATCAATATTGTACCCCGCACAGGGGGGAGGTACGGGTAGGTAGTGACGAAAAATAACGATACGGGACTCTTACGAGGTCTCGCAATCGGAATGAGTACACTTTAAATATTTTAACGAGGTAAAATTTAAGGGCATTGAGGGTCTGGTGCCAGTGGTGGTTGATTAGATCCACACACTATACTTTTTATAATTATGTGGCGTTATGTCTCTATAAAAGTGGTGGTCTTTTATTATGTTATTTATTAATGGTATTTTTTTAATATCATATCAATATTGTACCCCGCACGGGGGGAGGTAGGGGGGTAGGTAGTGACGAAAAATAACGATACGGGACTCTTACGAGGTCTCGTCATCGAATAATCAATACACGAACTGCCCACACACTTGTAAATATAGACGCGCAAGATCGTTACACGAACCGCTTACCATTATAGTAAACTACTATGCAAACACACATAACATATACGCAATAAGGGAACTTTAAATTGGAGATTTTACCCTACCACACCCGTCTGTCTCATTCTGAAAACTATTCAAAATAATTGCTATTTTTCATTCTCATTCAAATATAAATAATAGTAAATAATATATAATTTTTGACTGAACTGAACCCAAGTGCCCGCCCGGCCTGTGGCCGGGCACCCCTCGTATTCATGTTCTAACCTAACCTAACCTAAATCTAGTTTTGACACCTTTAGACTTTAGATTCAAGATTTAATGTGAATATATGCATTAATAAAAACTCATTACTATTTTAATACTAGTTATGCTGCTGTTGATGCACTGATGAAAGCCAGATAGCTAGATCAGTGTTTAGTTAGTCGTAGTTGCCGGTGGGCTGAGGTCTAAAGGAATCCAAACTAGTTTTAAAAGATTTGGATAGGTTAGGTTAGGTTAGAACATGAATAAGACGGGTGCCCGGCCGCAGGCCGGTCACTTAGGTTCAGTTCCGTTTAAAAAAAAAAAAAACAAAAAACAAAACGTACCAATACAAAGTACTCTTATTCATATTAGAAGATATTGTAAAATAACAATTAATTTAATTTTTTTTTTTTTTTTTTCACTTACACATTAGGCCCGTCGCGCCGCGCCACTACTATATGGGGCGAAGGTGCGAAGTCGACGGCGACGACAAAGTACCGAGTCTAAGGAGACTGATGGCGGCGCCACACAGTGGCGTTATGTCTCTATAAAAGTCGTGGTCTTTTATTATGTTATTTATTAATGGTATTATTTTAATATCATATCAATATTGTACCCCGCACAGGGGGGAGGTACGGGTAGGTAGTGACGAAAAATAACGATACGGGACTCTTACGAGGTCTCGCAATCGGAATGAGTACACTTTAAATATTTTAACGAGGTAAAATTTAAGGGCATTGAGGGTCTGGTGCCAGTGGTGGTTGATTAGATCCACACACTATACTTTTTATAATTATGTGGCGTTATGTCTCTATAAAAGTGGTGGTCTTTTATTATGTTATTTATTAATGGTATTTTTTTAATATCATATCAATATTGTACCCCGCACGGGGGGAGGTAGGGGGGTAGGTAGTGACGAAAAATAACGATACGGGACTCTTACGAGGTCTCGTCATCGAATAATCAATACACGAACTGCCCACACACTTGTAAATATAGACGCGCAAGATCGTTACACGAACCGCTTACCATTATAGTAAACTACTATGCAAACACACATAACATATACGCAATAAGGGAACTTTAAATTGGAGATTTTACCCTACCACACCCGTCTGTCTCATTCTGAAAACTATTCAAAATAATTGCTATTTTTCATTCTCATTCAAATATAAATAATAGTAAATAATATATAATTTTTGACTGAACTGAACCCAAGTGCCCGCCCGGCCTGTGGCCGGGCACCCCTCGTATTCATGTTCTAACCTAACCTAACCTAAATCTAGTTTTGACACCTTTAGACTTTAGATTCAAGATTTAATGTGAATATATGCATTAATAAAAACTCATTACTATTTTAATACTAGTTATGCTGCTGTTGATGCACTGATGAAAGCCAGATAGCTAGATCAGTGTTTAGTTAGTCGTAGTTGCCGGTGGGCTGAGGTCTAAAGGAATCCAAACTAGTTTTAAAAGATTTGGATAGGTTAGGTTAGGTTAGAACATGAATAAGACGGGTGCCCGGCCGCAGGCCGGTCACTTAGGTACAGTTCCGTTTAAAAAAAAAAAAAACAAAAAACAAAACGTACCAATACAAAGTACTCTTATTCATATTAGAAGATATTGTAAAATAACAATTAATTTAATTTTTTTTTTTTTTTTTTCACTTACACATTAGGCCCGTCGCGCCGCGCCACTACTATATGGGGCGAAGGTGCGAAGTCGACGGCGACGACAAAGTACCGAGTCTAAGGAGACTGATGGCGGCGCCACACAGTGGCGTTATGTCTCTATAAAAGTCGTGGTCTTTTATTATGTTATTTATTAATGGTATTATTTTAATATCATATCAATATTGTACCCCGCACAGGGGGGAGGTACGGGTAGGTAGTGACGAAAAATAACGATACGGGACTCTTACGAGGTCTCGCAATCGGAATGAGTACACTTTAAATATTTTAACGAGGTAAAATTTAAGGGCATTGAGGGTCTGGTGCCAGTGGTGGTTGATTAGATCCACACACTATACTTTTTATAATTATGTGGCGTTATGTCTCTATAAAAGTGGTGGTCTTTTATTATGTTATTTATTAATGGTATTTTTTTAATATCATATCAATATTGTACCCCGCACGGGGGGAGGTAGGGGGGTAGGTAGTGACGAAAAATAACGATACGGGACTCTTACGAGGTCTCGTCATCGAATAATCAATACACGAACTGCCCACACACTTGTAAATATAGACGCGCAAGATCGTTACACGAACCGCTTACCATTATAGTAAACTACTATGCAAACACACATAACATATACGCAATAAGGGAACTTTAAATTGGAGATTTTACCCTACCACACCCGTCTGTCTCATTCTGAAAACTATTCAAAATAATTGCTATTTTTCATTCTCATTCAAATATAAATAATAGTAAATAATATATAATTTTTGACTGAACTGAACCCAAGTGCCCGCCCGGCCTGTGGCCGGGCACCCCTCGTATTCATGTTCTAACCTAACCTAACCTAAATCTAGTTTTGACACCTTTAGACTTTAGATTCAAGATTTAATGTGAATATAATATGCATTAATAAAAACTCATTACTATTTTAATACTAGTTATGCTGCTGTTGATGCACTGATGAAAGCCAGATAGCTAGATCAGTGTTTAGTTAGTCGTAGTTGCCGGTGGGCTGAGGTCTAAAGGAATCCAAACTAGTTTTAAAAGATTTGGATAGGTTAGGTTAGGTTAGAACATGAATAAACGGGTGCCCGGCCGCAGGCCGGTCACTTAGGTTCAGTTCCGTTTAAAAAAAAAAAAAACAAAAAACAAAACGTACCAATACAAAGTACTCTTATTCATATTAGAAGATATTGTAAAATAACAATTAATTTAATTTTTTTTTTTTTTTTTTCACTTACACATTAGGCCCGTCGCGCCGCGCCACTACTATATGGGGCGAAGGTGCGAAGTCGACGGCGACGACAAAGTACCGAGTCTAAGGAGACTGATGGCGGCGCCACACAGTGGCGTTATGTCTCTATAAAAGTCGTGGTCTTTTATTATGTTATTTATTAATGGTATTATTTTAATATCATATCAATATTGTACCCCGCACAGGGGGGAGGTACGGGTAGGTAGTGACGAAAAATAACGATACGGGACTCTTACGAGGTCTCGCAATCGGAATGAGTACACTTTAAATATTTTAACGAGGTAAAATTTAAGGGCATTGAGGGTCTGGTGCCAGTGGTGGTTGATTAGATCCACACACTATACTTTTTATAATTATGTGGCGTTATGTCTCTATAAAAGTGGTGGTCTTTTATTATGTTATTTATTAATGGTATTTTTTTAATATCATATCAATATTGTACCCCGCACGGGGGGAGGTAGGGGGGTAGGTAGTGACGAAAAATAACGATACGGGACTCGTACGAGGTCTCGTCATCGAATAATCAATACACGAACTGCCCACACACTTGTAAATATAGACGCGCAAGATCGTTACACGAACCGCTTACCATTATAGTAAACTACTATGCAAACACACATAACATATACGCAATAAGGGAACTTTAAATTGGAGATTTTACCCTACCACACCCGTCTGTCTCATTCTGAAAACTATTCAAAATAATTGCTATTTTTCATTCTCATTCAAATATAAATAATAGTAAATAATATATAATTTTTGACTGAACTGAACCCAAGTGCCCGCCCGGCCTGTGGCCGGGCACCCCTCGTATTCATGTTCTAACCTAACCTAACCTAAATCTAGTTTTGACACCTTTAGACTTTAGATTCAAGATTTAATGTGAATATATGCATTAATAAAAACTCATTACTATTTTAATACTAGTTATGCTGCTGTTGATGCACTGATGAAAGCCAGATAGCTAGATCAGTGTTTAGTTAGTCGTAGTTGCCGGTGGGCTGAGGTCTAAAGGAATCCAAACTAGTTTTAAAAGATTTGGATAGGTTAGGTTAGGTTAGAACATGAATAAGACGGGTGCCCGGCCGCAGGCCGGTCACTTAGGTTCAGTTCCGTTTAAAAAAAAAAAAAACAAAAAACAAAACGTACCAATACAAAGTACTCTTATTCATATTAGAAGATATTGTAAAATAACAATTAATTTAATTTTTTTTTTTTTTTTTTCACTTACACATTAGGCCCGTCGCGCCGCGCCACTACTATATGGGGCGAAGGTGCGAAGTCGACGGCGACGACAAAGTACCGAGTCTAAGGAGACTGATGGCGGCGCCACACAGTGGCGTTATGTCTCTATAAAAGTCGTGGTCTTTTATTATGTTATTTATTAATGGTATTATTTTAATATCATATCAATATTGTACCCCGCACAGGGGGGAGGTACGGGTAGGTAGTGACGAAAAATAACGATACGGGACTCTTACGAGGTCTCGCAATCGGAATGAGTACACTTTAAATATTTTAACGAGGTAAAATTTAAGGGCATTGAGGGTCTGGTGCCAGTGGTGGTTGATTAGATCCACACACTATACTTTTTATAATTATGTGGCGTTATGTCTCTATAAAAGTGGTGGTCTTTTATTATGTTATTTATTAATGGTATTTTTTTAATATCATATCAATATTGTACCCCGCACGGGGGGAGGTAGGGGGGTAGGTAGTGACGAAAAATAACGATACGGGACTCTTACGAGGTCTCGTCATCGAATAATCAATACACGAACTGCCCACACACTTGTAAATATAGACGCGCAAGATCGTTACACGAACCGCTTACCATTATAGTAAACTACTATGCAAACACACATAACATATACGCAATAAGGGAACTTTAAATTGGAGATTTTACCCTACCACACCCGTCTGTCTCATTCTGAAAACTATTCAAAATAATTGCTATTTTTCATTCTCATTCAAATATAAATAATAGTAAATAATATATAATTTTTGACTGAACTGAACCCAAGTGCCCGCCCGGCCTGTGGCCGGGCACCCCTCGTATTCATGTTCTAACCTAACCTAACCTAAATCTAGTTTTGACACCTTTAGACTTTAGATTCAAGATTTAATGTGAATATATGCATTAATAAAAACTCATTACTATTTTAATACTAGTTATGCTGCTGTTGATGCACTGATGAAAGCCAGATAGCTAGATCAGTGTTTAGTTAGTCGTAGTTGCCGGTGGGCTGAGGTCTAAAGGAATCCAAACTAGTTTTAAAAGATTTGGATAGGTTAGGTTAGGTTAGAACATGAATAAACGGGTGCCCGGCCGCAGGCCGGTCACTTAGGTTCAGTTCCGTTTAAAAAAAAAAAAAACAAAAAACAAAACGTACCAATACAAAGTACTCTTATTCATATTAGAAGATATTGTAAAATAACAATTAATTTAATTTTTTTTTTTTTTTTTTCACTTACACATTAGGCCCGTCGCGCCGCGCCACTACTATATGGGGCGAAGGTGCGAAGTCGACGGCGACGACAAAGTACCGAGTCTAAGGAGACTGATGGCGGCGCCACACAGTGGCGTTATGTCTCTATAAAAGTCGTGGTCTTTTATTATGTTATTTATTAATGGTATTATTTTAATATCATATCAATATTGTACCCCGCACAGGGGGGAGGTACGGGTAGGTAGTGACGAAAAATAACGATACGGGACTCTTACGAGGTCTCGCAATCGGAATGAGTACACTTTAAATATTTTAACGAGGTAAAATTTAAGGGCATTGAGGGTCTGGTGCCAGTGGTGGTTGATTAGATCCACACACTATACTTTTTATAATTATGTGGCGTAATGTCTCTATAAAAGTGGTGGTCTTTTATTATGTTATTTATTAATGGTATTTTTTTAATATCATATCAATATTGTACCCCGCACGGGGGGAGGTAGGGGGGTAGGTAGTGACGAAAAATAACGATACGGGACTCTTACGAGGTCTCGTCATCGAATAATCAATACACGAACTGCCCACACACTTGTAAATATAGACGCGCAAGATCGTTACACGAACCGCTTACCATTATAGTAAACTACTATGCAAACACACATAACATATACGCAATAAGGGAACTTTAAATTGGAGATTTTACCCTACCACACCCGTCTGTCTCATTCTGAAAACTATTCAAAATAATTGCTATTTTTCATTCTCATTCAAATATAAATAATAGTAAATAATATATAATTTTTGACTGAACTGAACCCAAGTGCCCGCCCGGCCTGTGGCCGGGCACCCCTCGTATTCATGTTCTAACCTAACCTAACCTAAATCTAGTTTTGACACCTTTAGACTTTAGATTCAAGATTTAATGTGAATATATGCATTAATAAAAACTCATTACTATTTTAATACTAGTTATGCTGCTGTTGATGCACTGATGAAAGCCAGATAGCTAGATCAGTGTTTAGTTAGTCGTAGTTGCCGGTGGGCTGAGGTCTAAAGGAATCCAAACTAGTTTTAAAAGATTTGGATAGGTTAGGTTAGGTTAGAACATGAATAAGACGGGTGCCCGGCCGCAGGCCGGTCACTTAGGTTCAGTTCCGTTTAAAAAAAAAAAAACAAAAAACAAAACGTACCAATACAAAGTACTCTTATTCATATTAGAAGATATTGTAAAATAACAATTAATTTAATTTTTTTTTTTTTTTTTTCACTTACACATTAGGCCCGTCGCGCCGCGCCACTACTATATGGGGCGAAGGTGCGAAGTCGACGGCGACGACAAAGTACCGAGTCTAAGGAGACTGATGGCGGCGCCACACAGTGGCGTTATGTCTCTATAAAAGTCGTGGTCTTTTATTATGTTATTTATTAATGGTATTATTTTAATATCATATCAATATTGTACCCCGCACAGGGGGGAGGTACGGGTAGGTAGTGACGAAAAATAACGATACGGGACTCTTACGAGGTCTCGCAATCGGAATGAGTACACTTTAAATATTTTAACGAGGTAAAATTTAAGGGCATTGAGGGTCTGGTGCCAGTGGTGGTTGATTAGATCCACACACTATACTTTTTATAATTATGTGGCGTTATGTCTCTATAAAAGTGGTGGTCTTTTATTATGTTATTTATTAATGGTATTTTTTTAATATCATATCAATATTGTACCCCGCACGGGGGGAGGTAGGGGGGTAGGTAGTGACGAAAAATAACGATACGGGACTCTTACGAGGTCTCGTCATCGAATAATCAATACACGAACTGCCCACACACTTGTAAATATAGACGCGCAAGATCGTTACACGAACCGCTTACCATTATAGTAAACTACTATGCAAACACACATAACATATACGCAATAAGGGAACTTTAAATTGGAGATTTTACCCTACCACACCCGTCTGTCTCATTCTGAAAACTATTCAAAATAATTGCTATTTTTCATTCTCATTCAAATATAAATAATAGTAAATAATATATAATTTTTGACTGAACTGAACCCAAGTGCCCGCCCGGCCTGTGGCCGGGCACCCCTCGTATTCATGTTCTAACCTAACCTAACCTAAATCTAGTTTTGACACCTTTAGACTTTAGATTCAAGATTTAATGTGAATATATGCATTAATAAAAACTCATTACTATTTTAATACTAGTTATGCTGCTGTTGATGCACTGATGAAAGCCAGATAGCTAGATCAGTGTTTAGTTAGTCGTAGTTGCCGGTGGGCTGAGGTCTAAAGGAATCCAAACTAGTTTTAAAAGATTTGGATAGGTTAGGTTAGGTTAGAACATGAATAAACGGGTGCCCGGCCGCAGGCCGGTCACTTAGGTTCAGTTCCGTTTAAAAAAAAAAAAAACAAAAAACAAAACGTACCAATACAAAGTACTCTTATTCATATTAGAAGATATTGTAAAATAACAATTAATTTAATTTTTTTTTTTTTTTTTTCACTTACACATTAGGCCCGTCGCGCCGCGCCACTACTATATGGGGCGAAGGTGCGAAGTCGACGGCGACGACAAAGTACCGAGTCTAAGGAGACTGATGGCGGCGCCACACAGTGGCGTTATGTCTCTATAAAAGTCGTGGTCTTTTATTATGTTATTTATTAATGGTATTATTTTAATATCATATCAATATTGTACCCCGCACAGGGGGGAGGTACGGGTAGGTAGTGACGAAAAATAACGATACGGGACTCTTACGAGGTCTCGCAATCGGAATGAGTACACTTTAAATATTTTAACGAGGTAAAATTTAAGGGCATTGAGGGTCTGGTGCCAGTGGTGGTTGATTAGATCCACACACTATACTTTTTATAATTATGTGGCGTAATGTCTCTATAAAAGTGGTGGTCTTTTATTATGTTATTTATTAATGGTATTTTTTTAATATCATATCAATATTGTACCCCGCACGGGGGGAGGTAGGGGGGTAGGTAGTGACGAAAAATAACGATACGGGACTCTTACGAGGTCTCGTCATCGAATAATCAATACACGAACTGCCCACACACTTGTAAATATAGACGCGCAAGATCGTTACACGAACCGCTTACCATTATAGTAAACTACTATGCAAACACACATAACATATACGCAATAAGGGAACTTTAAATTGGAGATTTTACCCTACCACACCCGTCTGTCTCATTCTGAAAACTATTCAAAATAATTGCTATTTTTCATTCTCATTCAAATATAAATAATAGTAAATAATATATAATTTTTGACTGAACTGAACCCAAGTGCCCGCCCGGCCTGTGGCCGGGCACCCCTCGTATTCATGTTCTAACCTAACCTAACCTAAATCTAGTTTTGACACCTTTAGACTTTAGATTCAAGATTTAATGTGAATATATGCATTAATAAAAACTCATTACTATTTTAATACTAGTTATGCTGCTGTTGATGCACTGATGAAAGCCAGATAGCTAGATCAGTGTTTAGTTAGTCGTAGTTGCCGGTGGGCTGAGGTCTAAAGGAATCCAAACTAGTTTTAAAAGATTTGGATAGGTTAGGTTAGGTTAGAACATGAATAAGACGGGTGCCCGGCCGCAGGCCGGTCACTTAGGTTCAGTTCCGTTTAAAAAAAAAAAAACAAAAAACAAAACGTACCAATACAAAGTACTCTTATTCATATTAGAAGATATTGTAAAATAACAATTAATTTAATTTTTTTTTTTTTTTTTTCACTTACACATTAGGCCCGTCGCGCCGCGCCACTACTATATGGGGCGAAGGTGCGAAGTCGACGGCGACGACAAAGTACCGAGTCTAAGGAGACTGATGGCGGCGCCACACAGTGGCGTTATGTCTCTATAAAAGTCGTGGTCTTTTATTATGTTATTTATTAATGGTATTATTTTAATATCATATCAATATTGTACCCCGCACAGGGGGGAGGTACGGGTAGGTAGTGACGAAAAATAACGATACGGGACTCTTACGAGGTCTCGCAATCGGAATGAGTACACTTTAAATATTTTAACGAGGTAAAATTTAAGGGCATTGAGGGTCTGGTGCCAGTGGTGGTTGATTAGATCCACACACTATACTTTTTATAATTATGTGGCGTTATGTCTCTATAAAAGTGGTGGTCTTTTATTATGTTATTTATTAATGGTATTTTTTTAATATCATATCAATATTGTACCCCGCACGGGGGGAGGTAGGGGGGTAGGTAGTGACGAAAAATAACGATACGGGACTCTTACGAGGTCTCGTCATCGAATAATCAATACACGAACTGCCCACACACTTGTAAATATAGACGCGCAAGATCGTTACACGAACCGCTTACCATTATAGTAAACTACTATGCAAACACACATAACATATACGCAATAAGGGAACTTTAAATTGGAGATTTTACCCTACCACACCCGTCTGTCTCATTCTGAAAACTATTCAAAATAATTGCTATTTTTCATTCTCATTCAAATATAAATAATAGTAAATAATATATAATTTTTGACTGAACTGAACCCAAGTGCCCGCCCGGCCTGTGGCCGGGCACCCCTCGTATTCATGTTCTAACCTAACCTAACCTAAATCTAGTTTTGACACCTTTAGACTTTAGATTCAAGATTTAATGTGAATATATGCATTAATAAAAACTCATTACTATTTTAATACTAGTTATGCTGCTGTTGATGCACTGATGAAAGCCAGATAGCTAGATCAGTGTTTAGTTAGTCGTAGTTGCCGGTGGGCTGAGGTCTAAAGGAATCCAAACTAGTTTTAAAAGATTTGGATAGGTTAGGTTAGGTTAGAACATGAATAAGACGGGTGCCCGGCCGCAGGCCGGTCACTTAGGTTCAGTTCCGTTTAAAAAAAAAAAAACAAAAAACAAAACGTACCAATACAAAGTACTCTTATTCATATTAGAAGATATTGTAAAATAACAATTAATTTAATTTTTTTTTTTTTTTTTTCACTTACACATTAGGCCCGTCGCGCCGCGCCACTACTATATGGGGCGAAGGTGCGAAGTCGACGGCGACGACAAAGTACCGAGTCTAAGGAGACTGATGGCGGCGCCACACAGTGGCGTTATGTCTCTATAAAAGTCGTGGTCTTTTATTATGTTATTTATTAATGGTATTATTTTAATATCATATCAATATTGTACCCCGCACAGGGGGGAGGTACGGGTAGGTAGTGACGAAAAATAACGATACGGGACTCTTACGAGGTCTCGCAATCGGAATGAGTACACTTTAAATATTTTAACGAGGTAAAATTTAAGGGCATTGAGGGTCTGGTGCCAGTGGTGGTTGATTAGATCCACACACTATACTTTTTATAATTATGTGGCGTTATGTCTCTATAAAAGTGGTGGTCTTTTATTATGTTATTTATTAATGGTATTTTTTTAATATCATATCAATATTGTACCCCGCACGGGGGGAGGTAGGGGGGTAGGTAGTGACGAAAAATAACGATACGGGACTCTTACGAGGTCTCGTCATCGAATAATCAATACACGAACTGCCCACACACTTGTAAATATAGACGCGCAAGATCGTTACACGAACCGCTTACCATTATAGTAAACTACTATGCAAACACACATAACATATACGCAATAAGGGAACTTTAAATTGGAGATTTTACCCTACCACACCCGTCTGTCTCATTCTGAAAACTATTCAAAATAATTGCTATTTTTCATTCTCATTCAAATATAAATAATAGTAAATAATATATAATTTTTGACTGAACTGAACCCAAGTGCCCGCCCGGCCTGTGGCCGGGCACCCCTCGTATTCATGTTCTAACCTAACCTAACCTAAATCTAGTTTTGACACCTTTAGACTTTAGATTCAAGATTTAATGTGAATATATGCATTAATAAAAACTCATTACTATTTTAATACTAGTTATGCTGCTGTTGATGCACTGATGAAAGCCAGATAGCTAGATCAGTGTTTAGTTAGTCGTAGTTGCCGGTGGGCTGAGGTCTAAAGGAATCCAAACTAGTTTTAAAAGATTTGGATAGGTTAGGTTAGGTTAGAACATGAATAATCGGGTGCCCGGCCGCAGGCCGGTCACTTAGGTTCAGTTCCGTTTAAAAAAAAAAAAAACAAAAAACAAAACGTACCAATACAAAGTACTCTTATTCATATTAGAAGATATTGTAAAATAACAATTAATTTAATTTTTTTTTTTTTTTTTTCACTTACACATTAGGCCCGTCGCGCCGCGCCACTACTATATGGGGCGAAGGTGCGAAGTCGACGGCGACGACAAAGTACCGAGTCTAAGGAGACTGATGGCGGCGCCACACAGTGGCGTTATGTCTCTATAAAAGTCGTGGTCTTTTATTATGTTATTTATTAATGGTATTATTTTAATATCATATCAATATTGTACCCCGCACAGGGGGGAGGTACGGGTAGGTAGTGACGAAAAATAACGATACGGGACTCTTACGAGGTCTCGCAATCGGAATGAGTACACTTTAAATATTTTAACGAGGTAAAATTTAAGGGCATTGAGGGTCTGGTGCCAGTGGTGGTTGATTAGATCCACACACTATACTTTTTATAATTATGTGGCGTAATGTCTCTATAAAAGTGGTGGTCTTTTATTATGTTATTTATTAATGGTATTTTTTTAATATCATATCAATATTGTACCCCGCACGGGGGGAGGTAGGGGGGTAGGTAGTGACGAAAAATAACGATACGGGACTCTTACGAGGTCTCGTCATCGAATAATCAATACACGAACTGCCCACACACTTGTAAATATAGACGCGCAAGATCGTTACACGAACCGCTTACCATTATAGTAAACTACTATGCAAACACACATAACATATACGCAATAAGGGAACTTTAAATTGGAGATTTTACCCTACCACACCCGTCTGTCTCATTCTGAAAACTATTCAAAATAATTGCTATTTTTCATTCTCATTCAAATATAAATAATAGTAAATAATATATAATTTTTGACTGAACTGAACCCAAGTGCCCGCCCGGCCTGTGGCCGGGCACCCCTCGTATTCATGTTCTAACCTAACCTAACCTAAATCTAGTTTTGACACCTTTAGACTTTAGATTCAAGATTTAATGTGAATATATGCATTAATAAAAACTCATTACTATTTTAATACTAGTTATGCTGCTGTTGATGCACTGATGAAAGCCAGATAGCTAGATCAGTGTTTAGTTAGTCGTAGTTGCCGGTGGGCTGAGGTCTAAAGGAATCCAAACTAGTTTTAAAAGATTTGGATAGGTTAGGTTAGGTTAGAACATGAATAAGACGGGTGCCCGGCCGCAGGCCGGTCACTTAGGTTCAGTTCCGTTTAAAAAAAAAAAAACAAAAAACAAAACGTACCAATACAAAGTACTCTTATTCATATTAGAAGATATTGTAAAATAACAATTAATTTAATTTTTTTTTTTTTTTTTTCACTTACACATTAGGCCCGTCGCGCCGCGCCACTACTATATGGGGCGAAGGTGCGAAGTCGACGGCGACGACAAAGTACCGAGTCTAAGGAGACTGATGGCGGCGCCACACAGTGGCGTTATGTCTCTATAAAAGTCGTGGTCTTTTATTATGTTATTTATTAATGGTATTATTTTAATATCATATCAATATTGTACCCCGCACAGGGGGGAGGTACGGGTAGGTAGTGACGAAAAATAACGATACGGGACTCTTACGAGGTCTCGCAATCGGAATGAGTACACTTTAAATATTTTAACGAGGTAAAATTTAAGGGCATTGAGGGTCTGGTGCCAGTGGTGGTTGATTAGATCCACACACTATACTTTTTATAATTATGTGGCGTTATGTCTCTATAAAAGTGGTGGTCTTTTATTATGTTATTTATTAATGGTATTTTTTTAATATCATATCAATATTGTACCCCGCACGGGGGGAGGTAGGGGGGTAGGTAGTGACGAAAAATAACGATACGGGACTCTTACGAGGTCTCGTCATCGAATAATCAATACACGAACTGCCCACACACTTGTAAATATAGACGCGCAAGATCGTTACACGAACCGCTTACCATTATAGTAAACTACTATGCAAACACACATAACATATACGCAATAAGGGAACTTTAAATTGGAGATTTTACCCTACCACACCCGTCTGTCTCATTCTGAAAACTATTCAAAATAATTGCTATTTTTCATTCTCATTCAAATATAAATAATAGTAAATAATATATAATTTTTGACTGAACTGAACCCAAGTGCCCGCCCGGCCTGTGGCCGGGCACCCCTCGTATTCATGTTCTAACCTAACCTAACCTAAATCTAGTTTTGACACCTTTAGACTTTAGATTCAAGATTTAATGTGAATATATGCATTAATAAAAACTCATTACTATTTTAATACTAGTTATGCTGCTGTTGATGCACTGATGAAAGCCAGATAGCTAGATCAGTGTTTAGTTAGTCGTAGTTGCCGGTGGGCTGAGGTCTAAAGGAATCCAAACTAGTTTTAAAAGATTTGGATAGGTTAGGTTAGGTTAGAACATGAATAAGACGGGTGCCCGGCCGCAGGCCGGTCACTTAGGTTCAGTTCCGTTTAAAAAAAAAAAAAACAAAAAACAAAACGTACCAATACAAAGTACTCTTATTCATATTAGAAGATATTGTAAAATAACAATTAATTTAATTTTTTTTTTTTTTTTTTCACTTACACATTAGGCCCGTCGCGCCGCGCCACTACTATATGGGGCGAAGGTGCGAAGTCGACGGCGACGACAAAGTACCGAGTCTAAGGAGACTGATGGCGGCGCCACACAGTGGCGTTATGTCTCTATAAAAGTCGTGGTCTTTTATTATGTTATTTATTAATGGTATTATTTTAATATCATATCAATATTGTACCCCGCACAGGGGGGAGGTACGGGTAGGTAGTGACGAAAAATAACGATACGGGACTCTTACGAGGTCTCGCAATCGGAATGAGTACACTTTAAATATTTTAACGAGGTAAAATTTAAGGGCATTGAGGGTCTGGTGCCAGTGGTGGTTGATTAGATCCACACACTATACTTTTTATAATTATGTGGCGTTATGTCTCTATAAAAGTGGTGGTCTTTTATTATGTTATTTATTAATGGTATTTTTTTAATATCATATCAATATTGTACCCCGCACGGGGGGAGGTAGGGGGGTAGGTAGTGACGAAAAATAACGATACGGGACTCTTACGAGGTCTCGTCATCGAATAATCAATACACGAACTGCCCACACACTTGTAAATATAGACGCGCAAGATCGTTACACGAACCGCTTACCATTATAGTAAACTACTATGCAAACACACATAACATATACGCAATAAGGGAACTTTAAATTGGAGATTTTACCCTACCACACCCGTCTGTCTCATTCTGAAAACTATTCAAAATAATTGCTATTTTTCATTCTCATTCAAATATAAATAATAGTAAATAATATATAATTTTTGACTGAACTGAACCCAAGTGCCCGCCCGGCCTGTGGCCGGGCACCCCTCGTATTCATGTTCTAACCTAACCTAACCTAAATCTAGTTTTGACACCTTTAGACTTTAGATTCAAGATTTAATGTGAATATATGCATTAATAAAAACTCATTACTATTTTAATACTAGTTATGCTGCTGTTGATGCACTGATGAAAGCCAGATAGCTAGATCAGTGTTTAGTTAGTCGTAGTTGCCGGTGGGCTGAGGTCTAAAGGAATCCAAACTAGTTTTAAAAGATTTGGATAGGTTAGGTTAGGTTAGAACATGAATAAGACGGGTGCCCGGCCGCAGGCCGGTCACTTAGGTTCAGTTCCGTTTAAAAAAAAAAAAAACAAAAAACAAAACGTACCAATACAAAGTACTCTTATTCATATTAGAAGATATTGTAAAATAACAATTAATTTAATTTTTTTTTTTTTTTTTTCACTTACACATTAGGCCCGTCGCGCCGCGCCACTACTATATGGGGCGAAGGTGCGAAGTCGACGGCGACGACAAAGTACCGAGTCTAAGGAGACTGATGGCGGCGCCACACAGTGGCGTTATGTCTCTATAAAAGTGGTGGTCTTTTATTATGTTATTTATTAATGGTATTATTTTAATATCATATCAATATTGTACCCCGCACAGGGGGGAGGTACGGGTAGGTAGTGACGAAAAATAACGATACGGGACTCTTACGAGGTCTCGCAATCGGAATGAGTACACTTTAAATATTTTAACGAGGTAAAATTTAAGGGCATTGAGGGTCTGGTGCCAGTGGTGGTTGATTAGATCCACACACTATACTTTTTATAATTATGTGGCGTTATGTCTCTATAAAAGTGGTGGTCTTTTATTATGTTATTTATTAATGGTATTTTTTTAATATCATATCAATATTGTACCCCGCACGGGGGGAGGTAGGGGGGTAGGTAGTGACGAAAAATAACGATACGGGACTCTTACGAGGTCTCGTCATCGAATAATCAATACACGAACTGCCCACACACTTGTAAATATAGACGCGCAAGATCGTTACACGAACCGCTTACCATTATAGTAAACTACTATGCAAACACACATAACATATACGCAATAAGGGAACTTTAAATTGGAGATTTTACCCTACCACACCCGTCTGTCTCATTCTGAAAACTATTCAAAATAATTGCTATTTTTCATTCTCATTCAAATATAAATAATAGTAAATAATATATAATTTTTGACTGAACTGAACCCAAGTGCCCGCCCGGCCTGTGGCCGGGCACCCCTCGTATTCATGTTCTAACCTAACCTAACCTAAATCTAGTTTTGACACCTTTAGACTTTAGATTCAAGATTTAATGTGAATATATGCATTAATAAAAACTCATTACTATTTTAATACTAGTTATGCTGCTGTTGATGCACTGATGAAAGCCAGATAGCTAGATCAGTGTTTAGTTAGTCGTAGTTGCCGGTGGGCTGAGGTCTAAAGGAATCCAAACTAGTTTTAAAAGATTTGGATAGGTTAGGTTAGGTTAGAACATGAATAAGACGGGTGCCCGGCCGCAGGCCGGTCACTTAGGTTCAGTTCCGTTTAAAAAAAAAAAAAACAAAAAACAAAACGTACCAATACAAAGTACTCTTATTCATATTAGAAGATATTGTAAAATAACAATTAATTTAATTTTTTTTTTTTTTTTTTCACTTACACATTAGGCCCGTCGCGCCGCGCCACTACTATATGGGGCGAAGGTGCGAAGTCGACGGCGACGACAAAGTACCGAGTCTAAGGAGACTGATGGCGGCGCCACACAGTGGCGTTATGTCTCTATAAAAGTCGTGGTCTTTTATTATGTTATTTATTAATGGTATTATTTTAATATCATATCAATATTGTACCCCGCACAGGGGGGAGGTACGGGTAGGTAGTGACGAAAAATAACGATACGGGACTCTTACGAGGTCTCGCAATCGGAATGAGTACACTTTAAATATTTTAACGAGGTAAAATTTAAGGGCATTGAGGGTCTGGTGCCAGTGGTGGTTGATTAGATCCACACACTATACTTTTTATAATTATGTGGCGTTATGTCTCTATAAAAGTGGTGGTCTTTTATTATGTTATTTATTAATGGTATTTTTTTAATATCATATCAATATTGTACCCCGCACGGGGGGAGGTAGGGGGGTAGGTAGTGACGAAAAATAACGATACGGGACTCTTACGAGGTCTCGTCATCGAATAATCAATACACGAACTGCCCACACACTTGTAAATATAGACGCGCAAGATCGTTACACGAACCGCTTACCATTATAGTAAACTACTATGCAAACACACATAACATATACGCAATAAGGGAACTTTAAATTGGAGATTTTACCCTACCACACCCGTCTGTCTCATTCTGAAAACTATTCAAAATAATTGCTATTTTTCATTCTCATTCAAATATAAATAATAGTAAATAATATATAATTTTTGACTGAACTGAACCCAAGTGCCCGCCCGGCCTGTGGCCGGGCACCCCTCGTATTCATGTTCTAACCTAACCTAACCTAAATCTAGTTTTGACACCTTTAGACTTTAGATTCAAGATTTAATGTGAATATATGCATTAATAAAAACTCATTACTATTTTAATACTAGTTATGCTGCTGTTGATGCACTGATGAAAGCCAGATAGCTAGATCAGTGTTCAGTTAGTCGTAGTTGCCGGTGGGCTGAGGTCTAAAGGAATCCAAACTAGTTTTAAAAGATTTGGATAGGTTAGGTTAGGTTAGAACATGAATAAGACGGGTGCCCGGCCGCAGGCCGGTCAATTAGGTTCAGTTCCGTTTAAAAAAAAAAAAACAAAAAACAAAACGTACCAATACAAAGTACTCTTATTCATATTAGAAGATATTGTAAAATAACAATTAATTTAATTTTTTTTTTTTTTTTTTCACTTACACATTAGGCCCGTCGCGCCGCGCCACTACTATATGGGGCGAAGGTGCGAAGTCGACGGCGACGACAAAGTACCGAGTCTAAGGAGACTGATGGCGGCGCCACACAGTGGCGTTATGTCTCTATAAAAGTCGTGGTCTTTTATTATGTTATTTATTAATGGTATTATTTTAATATCATATCAATATTGTACCCCGCACAGGGGGGAGGTACGGGTAGGTAGTGACGAAAAATAACGATACGGGACTCTTACGAGGTCTCGCAATCGGAATGAGTACACTTTAAATATTTTAACGAGGTAAAATTTAAGGGCATTGAGGGTCTGGTGCCAGTGGTGGTTGATTAGATCCACACACTATACTTTTTATAATTATGTGGCGTTATGTCTCTATAAAAGTGGTGGTCTTTTATTATGTTATTTATTAATGGTATTTTTTTAATATCATATCAATATTGTACCCCGCACGGGGGGAGGTAGGGGGGTAGGTAGTGACGAAAAATAACGATACGGGACTCTTACGAGGTCTCGTCATCGAATAATCAATACACGAACTGCCCACACACTTGTAAATATAGACGCGCAAGATCGTTACACGAACCGCTTACCATTATAGTAAACTACTATGCAAACACACATAACATATACGCAATAAGGGAACTTTAAATTGGAGATTTTACCCTACCACACCCGTCTGTCTCATTCTGAAAACTATTCAAAATAATTGCTATTTTTCATTCTCATTCAAATATAAATAATAGTAAATAATATATAATTTTTGACTGAACTGAACCCAAGTGCCCGCCCGGCCTGTGGCCGGGCACCCCTCGTATTCATGTTCTAACCTAACCTAACCTAAATCTAGTTTTGACACCTTTAGACTTTAGATTCAAGATTTAATGTGAATATATGCATTAATAAAAACTCATTACTATTTTAATACTAGTTATGCTGCTGTTGATGCACTGATGAAAGCCAGATAGCTAGATCAGTGTTCAGTTAGTCGTAGTTGCCGGTGGGCTGAGGTCTAAAGGAATCCAAACTAGTTTTAAAAGATTTGGATAGGTTAGGTTAGGTTAGAACATGAATAAGACGGGTGCCCGGCCGCAGGCCGGTCACTTAGGTTCAGTTCCGTTTAAAAAAAAAAAAACAAAAAACAAAACGTACCAATACAAAGTACTCTTATTCATATTAGAAGATATTGTAAAATAACAATTAATTTAATTTTTTTTTTTTTTTTTTCACTTACACATTAGGCCCGTCGCGCCGCGCCACTACTATATGGGGCGAAGGTGCGAAGTCGACGGCGACGACAAAGTACCGAGTCTAAGGAGACTGATGGCGGCGCCACACAGTGGCGTTATGTCTCTATAAAAGTCGTGGTCTTTTATTATGTTATTTATTAATGGTATTATTTTAATATCATATCAATATTGTACCCCGCACAGGGGGGAGGTACGGGTAGGTAGTGACGAAAAATAACGATACGGGACTCTTACGAGGTCTCGCAATCGGAATGAGTACACTTTAAATATTTTAACGAGGTAAAATTTAAGGGCATTGAGATCCACACACTATACTTTTTATAATTATGTGGCGTTATGTCTCTATAAAAGTGGTGGTCTTTTATTATGTTATTTATTAATGGTATTTTTTTAATATCATATCAATATTGTACCCCGCACGGGGGGAGGTAGGGGGGTAGGTAGTGACGAAAAATAACGATACGGGACTCTTACGAGGTCTCGTCATCGAATAATCAATACACGAACTGCCCACACACTTGTAAATATAGACGCGCAAGATCGTTACACGAACCGCTTACCATTATAGTAAACTACTATGCAAACACACATAACATATACGCAATAAGGGAACTTTAAATTGGAGATTTTACCCTACCACACCCGTCTGTCTCATTCTGAAAACTATTCAAAATAATTGCTATTTTTCATTCTCATTCAAATATAAATAATAGTAAATAATATATAATTTTTGACTGAACTGAACCCAAGTGCCCGCCCGGCCTGTGGCCGGGCACCCCTCGTATTCATGTTCTAACCTAACCTAACCTAAATCTAGTTTTGACACCTTTAGACTTTAGATTCAAGATTTAATGTGAATATATGCATTAATAAAAACTCATTACTATTTTAATACTAGTTATGCTGCTGTTGATGCACTGATGAAAGCCAGATAGCTAGATCAGTGTTCAGTTAGTCGTAGTTGCCGGTGGGCTGAGGTCTAAAGGAATCCAAACTAGTTTTAAAAGATTTGGATAGGTTAGGTTAGGTTAGAACATGAATAAGACGGGTGCCCGGCCGCAGGCCGGTCACTTAGGTTCAGTTCCGTTTAAAAAAAAAAAAAACAAAAAACATAACGTACCAATACAAAGTACTCTTATTCATATTAGAAGATATTGTAAAATAACAATTAATTTAATTTTTTTTTTTTTTTTTTTCACTTACACATTAGGCCCGTCGCGCCGCGCCACTACTATATGGGGCGAAGGTGCGAAGTCGACGGCGACGACAAAGTACCGAGTCTAAGGAGACTGATGGCGGCGCCACACAGTGGCGTTATGTCTCTATAAAAGTCGTGGTCTTTTATTATGTTATTTATTAATGGTATTATTTTAATATCATATCAATATTGTACCCCGCACAGGGGGGAGGTACGGGTAGGTAGTGACGAAAAATAACGATACGGGACTCTTACGAGGTCTCGCAATCGGAATGAGTACACTTTAAATATTTTAACGAGGTAAAATTTAAGGGCATTGAGGGTCTGGTGCCAGTGGTGGTTGATTAGATCCACACACTATACTTTTTATAATTATGTGGCGTTATGTCTCTATAAAAGTGGTGGTCTTTTATTATGTTATTTATTAATGGTATTTTTTTAATATCATATCAATATTGTACCCCGCACGGGGGGAGGTAGGGGGGTAGGTAGTGACGAAAAATAACGATACGGGACTCTTACGAGGTCTCGTCATCGAATAATCAATACACGAACTGCCCACACACTTGTAAATATAGACGCGCAAGATCGTTACACGAACCGCTTACCATTATAGTAAACTACTATGCAAACACACATAACATATACGCAATAAGGGAACTTTAAATTGGAGATTTTACCCTACCACACCCGTCTGTCTCATTCTGAAAACTATTCAAAATAATTGCTATTTTTCATTCTCATTCAAATATAAATAATAGTAAATAATATATAATTTTTGACTGAACTGAACCCAAGTGCCCGCCCGGCCTGTGGCCGGGCACCCCTCGTATTCATGTTCTAACCTAACCTAACCTAAATCTAGTTTTGACACCTTTAGACTTTAGATTCAAGATTTAATGTGAATATATGCATTAATAAAAACTCATTACTATTTTAATACTAGTTATGCTGCTGTTGATGCACTGATGAAAGCCAGATAGCTAGATCAGTGTTCAGTTAGTCGTAGTTGCCGGTGGGCTGAGGTCTAAAGGAATCCAAACTAGTTTTAAAAGATTTGGATAGGTTAGGTTAGGTTAGAACATGAATAAGACGGGTGCCCGGCCGCAGGCCGGTCACTTAGGTTCAGTTCCGTTTAAAAAAAAAAAAACAAAAAACAAAACGTACCAATACAAAGTACTCTTATTCATATTAGAAGATATTGTAAAATAACAATTAATTTAATTTTTTTTTTTTTTTTTTCACTTACACATTAGGCCCGTCGCGCCGCGCCACTACTATATGGGGCGAAGGTGCGAAGTCGACGGCGACGACAAAGTACCGAGTCTAAGGAGACTGATGGCGGCGCCACACAGTGGCGTTATGTCTCTATAAAAGTCGTGGTCTTTTATTATGTTATTTATTAATGGTATTATTTTAATATCATATCAATATTGTACCCCGCACAGGGGGGAGGTACGGGTAGGTAGTGACGAAAAATAACGATACGGGACTCTTACGAGGTCTCGCAATCGGAATGAGTACACTTTAAATATTTTAACGAGGTAAAATTTAAGGGCATTGAGGGTCTGGTGCCAGTGGTGGTTGATTAGATCCACACACTATACTTTTTATAATTATGTGGCGTTATGTCTCTATAAAAGTGGTGGTCTTTTATTATGTTATTTATTAATGGTATTTTTTTAATATCATATCAATATTGTACCCCGCACGGGGGGAGGTAGGGGGGTAGGTAGTGACGAAAAATAACGATACGGGACTCTTACGAGGTCTCGTCATCGAATAATCAATACACGAACTGCCCACACACTTGTAAATATAGACGCGCAAGATCGTTACACGAACCGCTTACCATTATAGTAAACTACTATGCAAACACACATAACATATACGCAATAAGGGAACTTTAAATTGGAGATTTTACCCTACCACACCCGTCTGTCTCATTCTGAAAACTATTCAAAATAATTGCTATTTTTCATTCTCATTCAAATATAAATAATAGTAAATAATATATAATTTTTGACTGAACTGAACCCAAGTGCCCGCCCGGCCTGTGGCCGGGCACCCCTCGTATTCATGTTCTAACCTAACCTAACCTAAATCTAGTTTTGACACCTTTAGACTTTAGATTCAAGATTTAATGTGAATATATGCATTAATAAAAACTCATTACTATTTTAATACTAGTTATGCTGCTGTTGATGCACTGATGAAAGCCAGATAGCTAGATCAGTGTTCAGTTAGTCGTAGTTGCCGGTGGGCTGAGGTCTAAAGGAATCCAAACTAGTTTTAAAAGATTTGGATAGGTTAGGTTAGGTTAGAACATGAATAAGACGGGTGCCCGGCCGCAGGCCGGTCACTTAGGTTCAGTTCCGTTTAAAAAAAAAAAAACAAAAAACAAAACGTACCAATACAAAGTACTCTTATTCATATTAGAAGATATTGTAAAATAACAATTAATTTAATTTTTTTTTTTTTTTTTTCACTTACACATTAGGCCCGTCGCGCCGCGCCACTACTATATGGGGCGAAGGTGCGAAGTCGACGGCGACGACAAAGTACCGAGTCTAAGGAGACTGATGGCGGCGCCACACAGTGGCGTTATGTCTCTATAAAAGTCGTGGTCTTTTATTATGTTATTTATTAATGGTATTATTTTAATATCATATCAATATTGTACCCCGCACAGGGGGGAGGTACGGGTAGGTAGTGACGAAAAATAACGATACGGGACTCTTACGAGGTCTCGCAATCGGAATGAGTACACTTTAAATATTTTAACGAGGTAAAATTTAAGGGCATTGAGGGTCTGGTGCCAGTGGTGGTTGATTAGATCCACACACTATACTTTTTATAATTATGTGGCGTTATGTCTCTATAAAAGTGGTGGTCTTTTATTATGTTATTTATTAATGGTATTTTTTTAATATCATATCAATATTGTACCCCGCACGGGGGGAGGTAGGGGGGTAGGTAGTGACGAAAAATAACGATACGGGACTCTTACGAGGTCTCGTCATCGAATAATCAATACACGAACTGCCCACACACTTGTAAATATAGACGCGCAAGATCGTTACACGAACCGCTTACCATTATAGTAAACTACTATGCAAACACACATAACATATACGCAATAAGGGAACTTTAAATTGGAGATTTTACCCTACCACACCCGTCTGTCTCATTCTGAAAACTATTCAAAATAATTGCTATTTTTCATTCTCATTCAAATATAAATAATAGTAAATAATATATAATTTTTGACTGAACTGAACCCAAGTGCCCGCCCGGCCTGTGGCCGGGCACCCCTCGTATTCATGTTCTAACCTAACCTAACCTAAATCTAGTTTTGACACCTTTAGACTTTAGATTCAAGATTTAATGTGAATATATGCATTAATAAAAACTCATTACTATTTTAATACTAGTTATGCTGCTGTTGATGCACTGATGAAAGCCAGATAGCTAGATCAGTGTTCAGTTAGTCGTAGTTGCCGGTGGGCTGAGGTCTAAAGGAATCCAAACTAGTTTTAAAAGATTTGGATAGGTTAGGTTAGGTTAGAACATGAATAAGACGGGTGCCCGGCCGCAGGCCGGTCACTTAGGTTCAGTTCCGTTTAAAAAAAAAAAAACAAAAAACAAAACGTACCAATACAAAGTACTCTTATTCATATTAGAAGATATTGTAAAATAACAATTAATTTAATTTTTTTTTTTTTTTTTTCACTTACACATTAGGCCCGTCGCGCCGCGCCACTACTATATGGGGCGAAGGTGCGAAGTCGACGGCGACGACAAAGTACCGAGTCTAAGGAGACTGATGGCGGCGCCACACAGTGGCGTTATGTCTCTATAAAAGTCGTGGTCTTTTATTATGTTATTTATTAATGGTATTATTTTAATATCATATCAATATTGTACCCCGCACAGGGGGGAGGTACGGGTAGGTAGTGACGAAAAATAACGATACGGGACTCTTACGAGGTCTCGCAATCGGAATGAGTACACTTTAAATATTTTAACGAGGTAAAATTTAAGGGCATTGAGGGTCTGGTGCCAGTGGTGGTTGATTAGATCCACACACTATACTTTTTATAATTATGTGGCGTTATGTCTCTATAAAAGTGGTGGTCTTTTATTATGTTATTTATTAATGGTATTTTTTTAATATCATATCAATATTGTACCCCGCACGGGGGGAGGTAGGGGGGTAGGTAGTGACGAAAAATAACGATACGGGACTCTTACGAGGTCTCGTCATCGAATAATCAATACACGAACTGCCCACACACTTGTAAATATAGACGCGCAAGATCGTTACACGAACCGCTTACCATTATAGTAAACTACTATGCAAACACACATAACATATACGCAATAAGGGAACTTTAAATTGGAGATTTTACCCTACCACACCCGTCTGTCTCATTCTGAAAACTATTCAAAATAATTGCTATTTTTCATTCTCATTCAAATATAAATAATAGTAAATAATATATAATTTTTGACTGAACTGAACCCAAGTGCCCGCCCGGCCTGTGGCCGGGCACCCCTCGTATTCATGTTCTAACCTAACCTAACCTAAATCTAGTTTTGACACCTTTAGACTTTAGATTCAAGATTTAATGTGAATATATGCATTAATAAAAACTCATTACTATTTTAATACTAGTTATGCTGCTGTTGATGCACTGATGAAAGCCAGATAGCTAGATCAGTGTTCAGTTAGTCGTAGTTGCCGGTGGGCTGAGGTCTAAAGGAATCCAAACTAGTTTTAAAAGATTTGGATAGGTTAGGTTAGGTTAGAACATGAATAAGACGGGTGCCCGGCCGCAGGCCGGTCACTTAGGTTCAGTTCCGTTTAAAAAAAAAAAAACAAAAAACAAAACGTACCAATACAAAGTACTCTTATTCATATTAGAAGATATTGTAAAATAACAATTAATTTAATTTTTTTTTTTTTTTTTTCACTTACACATTAGGCCCGGCGCGCCGCGCCACTACTATATGGGGCGAAGGTGCGAAGTCGACGGCGACGACAAAGTACCGAGTCTAAGGAGACTGATGGCGGCGCCACACAGTGGCGTTATGTCTCTATAAAAGTCGTGGTCTTTTATTATGTTATTTATTAATGGTATTATTTTAATATCATATCAATATTGTACCCCGCACAGGGGGGAGGTACGGGTAGGTAGTGACGAAAAATAACGATACGGGACTCTTACGAGGTCTCGCAATCGGAATGAGTACACTTTAAATATTTTAACGAGGTAAAATTTAAGGGCATTGAGGGTCTGGTGCCAGTGGTGGTTGATTAGATCCACACACTATACTTTTTATAATTATGTGGCGTTATGTCTCTATAAAAGTGGTGGTCTTTTATTATGTTATTTATTAATGGTATTTTTTTAATATCATATCAATATTGTACCCCGCACGGGGGGAGGTAGGGGGGTAGGTAGTGACGAAAAATAACGATACGGGACTCTTACGAGGTCTCGTCATCGAATAATCAATACACGAACTGCCCACACACTTGTAAATATAGACGCGCAAGATCGTTACACGAACCGCTTACCATTATAGTAAACTACTATGCAAACACACATAACATATACGCAATAAGGGAACTTTAAATTGGAGATTTTACCCTACCACACCCGTCTGTCTCATTCTGAAAACTATTCAAAATAATTGCTATTTTTCATTCTCATTCAAATATAAATAATAGTAAATAATATATAATTTTTGACTGAACTGAACCCAAGTGCCCGCCCGGCCTGTGGCCGGGCACCCCTCGTATTCATGTTCTAACCTAACCTAACCTAAATCTAGTTTTGACACCTTTAGACTTTAGATTCAAGATTTAATGTGAATATATGCATTAATAAAAACTCATTACTATTTTAATACTAGTTATGCTGCTGTTGATGCACTGATGAAAGCCAGATAGCTAGATCAGTGTTCAGTTAGTCGTAGTTGCCGGTGGGCTGAGGTCTAAAGGAATCCAAACTAGTTTTAAAAGATTTGGATAGGTTAGGTTAGGTTAGAACATGAATAAGACGGGTGCCCGGCCGCAGGCCGGTCACTTAGGTTCAGTTCCGTTTAAAAAAAAAAAAACAAAAAACAAAACGTACCAATACAAAGTACTCTTATTCATATTAGAAGATATTGTAAAATAACAATTAATTTAATTTTTTTTTTTTTTTTTTCACTTACACATTAGGCCCGTCGCGCCGCGCCACTACTATATGGGGCGAAGGTGCGAAGTCGACGGCGACGACAAAGTACCGAGTCTAAGGAGACTGATGGCGGCGCCACACAGTGGCGTTATGTCTCTATAAAAGTCGTGGTCTTTTATTATGTTATTTATTAATGGTATTATTTTAATATCATATCAATATTGTACCCCGCACAGGGGGGAGGTACGGGTAGGTAGTGACGAAAAATAACGATACGGGACTCTTACGAGGTCTCGCAATCGGAATGAGTACACTTTAAATATTTTAACGAGGTAAAATTTAAGGGCATTGAGGGTCTGGTGCCAGTGGTGGTTGATTAGATCCACACACTATACTTTTTATAATTATGTGGCGTTATGTCTCTATAAAAGTGGTGGTCTTTTATTATGTTATTTATTAATGGTATTTTTTTAATATCATATCAATATTGTACCCCGCACGGGGGGAGGTAGGGGGGTAGGTAGTGACGAAAAATAACGATACGGGACTCTTACGAGGTCTCGTCATCGAATAATCAATACACGAACTGCCCACACACTTGTAAATATAGACGCGCAAGATCGTTACACGAACCGCTTACCATTATAGTAAACTACTATGCAAACACACATAACATATACGCAATAAGGGAACTTTAAATTGGAGATTTTACCCTACCACACCCGTCTGTCTCATTCTGAAAACTATTCAAAATAATTGCTATTTTTCATTCTCATTCAAATATAAATAATAGTAAATAATATATAATTTTTGACTGAACTGAACCCAAGTGCCCGCCCGGCCTGTGGCCGGGCACCCCTCGTATTCATGTTCTAACCTAACCTAACCTAAATCTAGTTTTGACACCTTTAGACTTTAGATTCAAGATTTAATGTGAATATATGCATTAATAAAAACTCATTACTATTTTAATACTAGTTATGCTGCTGTTGATGCACTGATGAAAGCCAGATAGCTAGATCAGTGTTCAGTTAGTCGTAGTTGCCGGTGGGCTGAGGTCTAAAGGAATCCAAACTAGTTTTAAAAGATTTGGATAGGTTAGGTTAGGTTAGAACATGAATAAGACGGGTGCCCGGCCGCAGGCCGGTCACTTAGGTTCAGTTCCGTTTAAAAAAAAAAAAACAAAAAACAAAACGTACCAATACAAAGTACTCTTATTCATATTAGAAGATATTGTAAAATAACAATTAATTTAATTTTTTTTTTTTTTTTTTCACTTACACATTAGGCCCGTCGCGCCGCGCCACTACTATATGGGGCGAAGGTGCGAAGTCGACGGCGACGACAAAGTACCGAGTCTAAGGAGACTGATGGCGGCGCCACACAGTGGCGTTATGTCTCTATAAAAGTCGTGGTCTTTTATTATGTTATTTATTAATGGTATTATTTTAATATCATATCAATATTGTACCCCGCACAGGGGGGAGGTACGGGTAGGTAGTGACGAAAAATAACGATACGGGACTCTTACGAGGTCTCGCAATCGGAATGAGTACACTTTAAATATTTTAACGAGGTAAAATTTAAGGGCATTGAGGGTCTGGTGCCAGTGGTGGTTGATTAGATCCACACACTATACTTTTTATAATTATGTGGCGTTATGTCTCTATAAAAGTGGTGGTCTTTTATTATGTTATTTATTAATGGTATTTTTTTAATATCATATCAATATTGTACCCCGCACGGGGGGAGGTAGGGGGGTAGGTAGTGACGAAAAATAACGATACGGGACTCTTACGAGGTCTCGTCATCGAATAATCAATACACGAACTGCCCACACACTTGTAAATATAGACGCGCAAGATCGTTACACGAACCGCTTACCATTATAGTAAACTACTATGCAAACACACATAACATATACGCAATAAGGGAACTTTAAATTGGAGATTTTACCCTACCACACCCGTCTGTCTCATTCTGAAAACTATTCAAAATAATTGCTATTTTTCATTCTCATTCAAATATAAATAATAGTAAATAATATATAATTTTTGACTGAACTGAACCCAAGTGCCCGCCCGGCCTGTGGCCGGGCACCCCTCGTATTCATGTTCTAACCTAACCTAACCTAAATCTAGTTTTGACACCTTTAGACTTTAGATTCAAGATTTAATGTGAATATATGCATTAATAAAAACTCATTACTATTTTAATACTAGTTATGCTGCTGTTGATGCACTGATGAAAGCCAGATAGCTAGATCAGTGTTCAGTTAGTCGTAGTTGCCGGTGGGCTGAGGTCTAAAGGAATCCAAACTAGTTTTAAAAGATTTGGATAGGTTAGGTTAGGTTAGAACATGAATAAGACGGGTGCCCGGCCGCAGGCCGGTCACTTAGGTTCAGTTCCGTTTAAAAAAAAAAAAACAAAAAACAAAACGTACCAATACAAAGTACTCTTATTCATATTAGAAGATATTGTAAAATAACAATTAATTTAATTTTTTTTTTTTTTTTTTCACTTACACATTAGGCCCGTCGCGCCGCGCCACTACTATATGGGGCGAAGGTGCGAAGTCGACGGCGACGACAAAGTACCGAGTCTAAGGAGACTGATGGCGGCGCCACACAGTGGCGTTATGTCTCTATAAAAGTCGTGGTCTTTTATTATGTTATTTATTAATGGTATTATTTTAATATCATATCAATATTGTACCCCGCACAGGGGGGAGGTACGGGTAGGTAGTGACGAAAAATAACGATACGGGACTCTTACGAGGTCTCGCAATCGGAATGAGTACACTTTAAATATTTTAACGAGGTAAAATTTAAGGGCATTGAGGGTCTGGTGCCAGTGGTGGTTGATTAGATCCACACACTATACTTTTTATAATTATGTGGCGTTATGTCTCTATAAAAGTGGTGGTCTTTTATTATGTTATTTATTAATGGTATTTTTTTAATATCATATCAATATTGTACCCCGCACGGGGGGAGGTAGGGGGGTAGGTAGTGACGAAAAATAACGATACGGGACTCTTACGAGGTCTCGTCATCGAATAATCAATACACGAACTGCCCACACACTTGTAAATATAGACGCGCAAGATCGTTACACGAACCGCTTACCATTATAGTAAACTACTATGCAAACACACATAACATATACGCAATAAGGGAACTTTAAATTGGAGATTTTACCCTACCACACCCGTCTGTCTCATTCTGAAAACTATTCAAAATAATTGCTATTTTTCATTCTCATTCAAATATAAATAATAGTAAATAATATATAATTTTTGACTGAACTGAACCCAAGTGCCCGCCCGGCCTGTGGCCGGGCACCCCTCGTATTCATGTTCTAACCTAACCTAACCTAAATCTAGTTTTGACACCTTTAGACTTTAGATTCAAGATTTAATGTGAATATATGCATTAATAAAAACTCATTACTATTTTAATACTAGTTATGCTGCTGTTGATGCACTGATGAAAGCCAGATAGCTAGATCAGTGTTCAGTTAGTCGTAGTTGCCGGTGGGCTGAGGTCTAAAGGAATCCAAACTAGTTTTAAAAGATTTGGATAGGTTAGGTTAGGTTAGAACATGAATAAGACGGGTGCCCGGCCGCAGGCCGGTCACTTAGGTTCAGTTCCGTTTAAAAAAAAAAAAACAAAAAACAAAACGTACCAATACAAAGTACTCTTATTCATATTAGAAGATATTGTAAAATAACAATTAATTTAATTTTTTTTTTTTTTTTTCACTTACACATTAGGCCCGTCGCGCCGCGCCACTACTATATGGGGCGAAGGTGCGAAGTCGACGGCGACGACAAAGTACCGAGTCTAAGGAGACTGATGGCGGCGCCACACAGTGGCGTTATGTCTCTATAAAAGTCGTGGTCTTTTATTATGTTATTTATTAATGGTATTATTTTAATATCATATCAATATTGTACCCCGCACAGGGGGGAGGTACGGGTAGGTAGTGACGAAAAATAACGATACGGGACTCTTACGAGGTCTCGCAATCGGAATGAGTACACTTTAAATATTTTAACGAGGTAAAATTTAAGGGCATTGAGGGTCTGGTGCCAGTGGTGGTTGATTAGATCCACACACTATACTTTTTATAATTATGTGGCGTTATGTCTCTATAAAAGTGGTGGTCTTTTATTATGTTATTTATTAATGGTATTTTTTTAATATCATATCAATATTGTACCCCGCACGGGGGGAGGTAGGGGGGTAGGTAGTGACGAAAAATAACGATACGGGACTCTTACGAGGTCTCGTCATCGAATAATCAATACACGAACTGCCCACACACTTGTAAATATAGACGCGCAAGATCGTTACACGAACCGCTTACCATTATAGTAAACTACTATGCAAACACACATAACATATACGCAATAAGGGAACTTTAAATTGGAGATTTTACCCTACCACACCCGTCTGTCTCATTCTGAAAACTATTCAAAATAATTGCTATTTTTCATTCTCATTCAAATATAAATAATAGTAAATAATATATAATTTTTGACTGAACTGAACCCAAGTGCCCGCCCGGCCTGTGGCCGGGCACCCCTCGTATTCATGTTCTAACCTAACCTAACCTAAATCTAGTTTTGACACCTTTAGACTTTAGATTCAAGATTTAATGTGAATATATGCATTAATAAAAACTCATTACTATTTTAATACTAGTTATGCTGCTGTTGATGCACTGATGAAAGCCAGATAGCTAGATCAGTGTTCAGTTAGTCGTAGTTGCCGGTGGGCTGAGGTCTAAAGGAATCCAAACTAGTTTTAAAAGATTTGGATAGGTTAGGTTAGGTTAGAACATGAATAAGACGGGTGCCCGGCCGCAGGCCGGTCACTTAGGTTCAGTTCCGTTTAAAAAAAAAAAAACAAAAAACAAAACGTACCAATACAAAGTACTCTTATTCATATTAGAAGATATTGTAAAATAACAATTAATTTAATTTTTTTTTTTTTTTTTTCACTTACACATTAGGCCCGTCGCGCCGCGCCACTACTATATGGGGCGAAGGTGCGAAGTCGACGGCGACGACAAAGTACCGAGTCTAAGGAGACTGATGGCGGCGCCACACAGTGGCGTTATGTCTCTATAAAAGTCGTGGTCTTTTATTATGTTATTTATTAATGGTATTATTTTAATATCATATCAATATTGTACCCCGCACAGGGGGGAGGTACGGGTAGGTAGTGACGAAAAATAACGATACGGGACTCTTACGAGGTCTCGCAATCGGAATGAGTACACTTTAAATATTTTAACGAGGTAAAATTTAAGGGCATTGAGGGTCTGGTGCCAGTGGTGGTTGATTAGATCCACACACTATACTTTTTATAATTATGTGGCGTTATGTCTCTATAAAAGTGGTGGTCTTTTATTATGTTATTTATTAATGGTATTTTTTTAATATCATATCAATATTGTACCCCGCACGGGGGGAGGTAGGGGGGTAGGTAGTGACGAAAAATAACGATACGGGACTCTTACGAGGTCTCGTCATCGAATAATCAATACACGAACTGCCCACACACTTGTAAATATAGACGCGCAAGATCGTTACACGAACCGCTTACCATTATAGTAAACTACTATGCAAACACACATAACATATACGCAATAAGGGAACTTTAAATTGGAGATTTTACCCTACCACACCCGTCTGTCTCATTCTGAAAACTATTCAAAATAATTGCTATTTTTCATTCTCATTCAAATATAAATAATAGTAAATAATATATAATTTTTGACTGAACTGAACCCAAGTGCCCGCCCGGCCTGTGGCCGGGCACCCCTCGTATTCATGTTCTAACCTAACCTAACCTAAATCTAGTTTTGACACCTTTAGACTTTAGATTCAAGATTTAATGTGAATATATGCATTAATAAAAACTCATTACTATTTTAATACTAGTTATGCTGCTGTTGATGCACTGATGAAAGCCAGATAGCTAGATCAGTGTTTAGTTAGTCGTAGTTGCCGGTGGGCTGAGGTCTAAAGGAATCCAAACTAGTTTTAAAAGATTTGGATAGGTTAGGTTAGGTTAGAACATGAATAAGACGGGTGCCCGGCCGCAGGCCGGTCACTTAGGTTCAGTTCCGTTTAAAAAAAAAAAAAACAAAAAACAAAACGTACCAATACAAAGTACTCTTATTCATATTAGAAGATATTGTAAAATAACAATTAATTTAATTTTTTTTTTTTTTTTTTCACTTACACATTAGGCCCGTCGCGCCGCGCCACTACTATATGGGGCGAAGGTGCGAAGTCGACGGCGACGACAAAGTACCGAGTCTAAGGAGACTGATGGCGGCGCCACACAGTGGCGTTATGTCTCTATAAAAGTCGTGGTCTTTTATTATGTTATTTATTAATGGTATTATTTTAATATCATATCAATATTGTACCCCGCACAGGGGGGAGGTACGGGTAGGTAGTGACGAAAAATAACGATACGGGACTCTTACGAGGTCTCGCAATCGGAATGAGTACACTTTAAATATTTTAACGAGGTAAAATTTAAGGGCATTGAGGGTCTGGTGCCAGTGGTGGTTGATTAGATCCACACACTATACTTTTTATAATTATGTGGCGTTATGTCTCTATAAAAGTGGTGGTCTTTTATTATGTTATTTATTAATGGTATTTTTTTAATATCATATCAATATTGTACCCCGCACGGGGGGAGGTAGGGGGGTAGGTAGTGACGAAAAATAACGATACGGGACTCTTACGAGGTCTCGTCATCGAATAATCAATACACGAACTGCCCACACACTTGTAAATATAGACGCGCAAGATCGTTACACGAACCGCTTACCATTATAGTAAACTACTATGCAAACACACATAACATATACGCAATAAGGGAACTTTAAATTGGAGATTTTACCCTACCACACCCGTCTGTCTCATTCTGAAAACTATTCAAAATAATTGCTATTTTTCATTCTCATTCAAATATAAATAATAGTAAATAATATATAATTTTTGACTGAACTGAACCCAAGTGCCCGCCCGGCCTGTGGCCGGGCACCCCTCGTATTCATGTTCTAACCTAACCTAACCTAAATCTAGTTTTGACACCTTTAGACTTTAGATTCAAGATTTAATGTGAATATATGCATTAATAAAAACTCATTACTATTTTAATACTAGTTATGCTGCTGTTGATGCACTGATGAAAGCCAGATAGCTAGATCAGTGTTTAGTTAGTCGTAGTTGCCGGTGGGCTGAGGTCTAAAGGAATCCAAACTAGTTTTAAAAGATTTGGATAGGTTAGGTTAGGTTAGAACATGAATAAGACGGGTGCCCGGCCGCAGGCCGGTCACTTAGGTTCAGTTCCGTTTAAAAAAAAAAAAACAAAAAACAAAACGTACCAATACAAAGTACTCTTATTCATATTAGAAGATATTGTAAAATAACAATTAATTTAATTTTTTTTTTTTTTTTTTCACTTACACATTAGGCCCGTCGCGCCGCGCCACTACTATATGGGGCGAAGGTGCGAAGTCGACGGCGACGACAAAGTACCGAGTCTAAGGAGACTGATGGCGGCGCCACACAGTGGCGTTATGTCTCTATAAAAGTCGTGGTCTTTTATTATGTTATTTATTAATGGTATTATTTTAATATCATATCAATATTGTACCCCGCACAGGGGGGAGGTACGGGTAGGTAGTGACGAAAAATAACGATACGGGACTCTTACGAGGTCTCGCAATCGGAATGAGTACACTTTAAATATTTTAACGAGGTAAAATTTAAGGGCATTGAGGGTCTGGTGCCAGTGGTGGTTGATTAGATCCACACACTATACTTTTTATAATTATGTGGCGTTATGTCTCTATAAAAGTGGTGGTCTTTTATTATGTTATTTATTAATGGTATTTTTTTTATATCATATCAATATTGTACCCCGCACGGGGGGAGGTAGGGGGGTAGGTAGTGACGAAAAATAACGATACGGGACTCTTACGAGGTCTCGTCATCGAATAATCAATACACGAACTGCCCACACACTTGTAAATATAGACGCGCAAGATCGTTACACGAACCGCTTACCATTATAGTAAACTACTATGCAAACACACATAACATATACGCAATAAGGGAACTTTAAATTGGAGATTTTACCCTACCACACCCGTCTGTCTCATTCTGAAAACTATTCAAAATAATTGCTATTTTTCATTCTCATTCAAATATAAATAATAGTAAATAATATATAATTTTTGACTGAACTGAACCCAAGTGCCCGCCCGGCCTGTGGCCGGGCACCCCTCGTATTCATGTTCTAACCTAACCTAACCTAAATCTAGTTTTGACACCTTTAGACTTTAGATTCAAGATTTAATGTGAATATATGCATTAATAAAAACTCATTACTATTTTAATACTAGTTATGCTGCTGTTGATGCACTGATGAAAGCCAGATAGCTAGATCAGTGTTCAGTTAGTCGTAGTTGCCGGTGGGCTGAGGTCTAAAGGAATCCAAACTAGTTTTAAAAGATTTGGATAGGTTAGGTTAGGTTAGAACATGAATAAGACGGGTGCCCGGCCGCAGGCCGGTCACTTAGGTTCAGTTCCGTTTAAAAAAAAAAAAAACAAAAAACAAAACGTACCAATACAAAGTACTCTTATTCATATTAGAAGATATTGTAAAATAACAATTAATTTAATTTTTTTTTTTTTTTTTTCACTTACACATTAGGCCCGTCGCGCCGCGCCACTACTATATGGGGCGAAGGTGCGAAGTCGACGGCGACGACAAAGTACCGAGTCTAAGGAGACTGATGGCGGCGCCACACAGTGGCGTTATGTCTCTATAAAAGATTTATTAATGGTATTATTTTAATATCATATCAATATTGTACCCCGCACAGGGGGGAGGTACGGGTAGGTAGTGACGAAAAATAACGATACGGGACTCTTACGAGGTCTCGCAATCGGAATGAGTACACTTTAAATATTTTAACGAGGTAAAATTTAAGGGCATTGAGGGTCTGGTGCCAGTGGTGGTTGATTAGATCCACACACTATACTTTTTATAATTATGTGGCGTTATGTCTCTATAAAAGTGGTGGTCTTTTATTATGTTATTTATTAATGGTATTTTTTTAATATCATATCAATATTGTACCCCGCACGGGGGGAGGTAGGGGGGTAGGTAGTGACGAAAAATAACGATACGGGACTCTTACGAGGTCTCGTCATCGAATAATCAATACACGAACTGCCCACACACTTGTAAATATAGACGCGCAAGATCGTTACACGAACCGCTTACCATTATAGTAAACTACTATGCAAACACACATAACATATACGCAATAAGGGAACTTTAAATTGGAGATTTTACCCTACCACACCCGTCTGTCTCATTCTGAAAACTATTCAAAATAATTGCTATTTTTCATTCTCATTCAAATATAAATAATAGTAAATAATATATAATTTTTGACTGAACTGAACCCAAGTGCCCGCCCGGCCTGTGGCCGGGCACCCCTCGTATTCATGTTCTAACCTAACCTAACCTAAATCTAGTTTTGACACCTTTAGACTTTAGATTCAAGATTTAATGTGAATATATGCATTAATAAAAACTCATTACTATTTTAATACTAGTTATGCTGCTGTTGATGCACTGATGAAAGCCAGATAGCTAGATCAGTGTTTAGTTAGTCGTAGTTGCCGGTGGGCTGAGGTCTAAAGGAATCCAAACTAGTTTTAAAAGATTTGGATAGGTTAGGTTAGGTTAGAACATGAATAAGACGGGTGCCCGGCCGCAGGCCGGTCACTTAGGTTCAGTTCCGTTTAAAAAAAAAAAAAACAAAAAACAAAACGTACCAATACAAAGTACTCTTATTCATATTAGAAGATATTGTAAAATAACAATTAATTTAATTTTTTTTTTTTTTTTTTCACTTACACATTAGGCCCGTCGCGCCGCGCCACTACTATATGGGGCGAAGGTGCGAAGTCGACGGCGACGACAAAGTACCGAGTCTAAGGAGACTGATGGCGGCGCCACACAGTGGCGTTATGTCTCTATAAAAGTCGTGGTCTTTTATTATGTTATTTATTAATGGTATTATTTTAATATCATATCAATATTGTACCCCGCACAGGGGGGAGGTACGGGTAGGTAGTGACGAAAAATAACGATACGGGACTCTTACGAGGTCTCGCAATCGGAATGAGTACACTTTAAATATTTTAACGAGGTAAAATTTAAGGGCATTGAGGGTCTGGTGCCAGTGGTGGTTGATTAGATCCACACACTATACTTTTTATAATTATGTGGCGTTATGTCTCTATAAAAGTGGTGGTCTTTTATTATGTTATTTATTAATGGTATTTTTTTAATATCATATCAATATTGTACCCCGCACGGGGGGAGGTAGGGGGGTAGGTAGTGACGAAAAATAACGATACGGGACTCTTACGAGGTCTCGTCATCGAATAATCAATACACGAACTGCCCACACACTTGTAAATATAGACGCGCAAGATCGTTACACGAACCGCTTACCATTATAGTAAACTACTATGCAAACACACATAACATATACGCAATAAGGGAACTTTAAATTGGAGATTTTACCCTACCACACCCGTCTGTCTCATTCTGAAAACTATTCAAAATAATTGCTATTTTTCATTCTCATTCAAATATAAATAATAGTAAATAATATATAATTTTTGACTGAACTGAACCCAAGTGCCCGCCCGGCCTGTGGCCGGGCACCCCTCGTATTCATGTTCTAACCTAACCTAACCTAAATCTAGTTTTGACACCTTTAGACTTTAGATTCAAGATTTAATGTGAATATATGCATTAATAAAAACTCATTACTATTTTAATACTAGTTATGCTGCTGTTGATGCACTGATGAAAGCCAGATAGCTAGATCAGTGTTTAGTTAGTCGTAGTTGCCGGTGGGCTGAGGTCTAAAGGAATCCAAACTAGTTTTAAAAGATTTGGATAGGTTAGGTTAGGTTAGAACATGAATAAGACGGGTGCCCGGCCGCAGGCCGGTCACTTAGGTTCAGTTCCGTTTAAAAAAAAAAAAAACAAAAAACAAAACGTACCAATACAAAGTACTCTTATTCATATTAGAAGATATTGTAAAATAACAATTAATTTAATTTTTTTTTTTTTTTTTTCACTTACACATTAGGCCCGTCGCGCCGCGCCACTACTATATGGGGCGAAGGTGCGAAGTCGACGGCGACGACAAAGTACCGAGTCTAAGGAGACTGATGGCGGCGCCACACAGTGGCGTTATGTCTCTATAAAAGTGGTGGTCTTTTATTATGTTATTTATTAATGGTATTATTTTAATATCATATCAATATTGTACCCCGCACAGGGGGGAGGTACGGGTAGGTAGTGACGAAAAATAACGATACGGGACTCTTACGAGGTCTCGCAATCGGAATGAGTACACTTTAAATATTTTAACGAGGTAAAATTTAAGGGCATTGAGGGTCTGGTGCCAGTGGTGGTTGATTAGATCCACACACTATACTTTTTATAATTATGTGGCGTAATGTCTCTATAAAAGTGGTGGTCTTTTATTATGTTATTTATTAATGGTATTTTTTTAATATCATATCAATATTGTACCCCGCACGGGGGGAGGTAGGGGGGTAGGTAGTGACGAAAAATAACGATACGGGACTCTTACGAGGTCTCGTCATCGAATAATCAATACACGAACTGCCCACACACTTGTAAATATAGACGCGCAAGATCGTTACACGAACCGCTTACCATTATAGTAAACTACTATGCAAACACACATAACATATACGCAATAAGGGAACTTTAAATTGGAGATTTTACCCTACCACACCCGTCTGTCTCATTCTGAAAACTATTCAAAATAATTGCTATTTTTCATTCTCATTCAAATATAAATAATAGTAAATAATATATAATTTTTGACTGAACTGAACCCAAGTGCCCGCCCGGCCTGTGGCCGGGCACCCCTCGTATTCATGTTCTAACCTAACCTAACCTAAATCTAGTTTTGACACCTTTAGACTTTAGATTCAAGATTTAATGTGAATATATGCATTAATAAAAACTCATTACTATTTTAATACTAGTTATGCTGCTGTTGATGCACTGATGAAAGCCAGATAGCTAGATCAGTGTTTAGTTAGTCGTAGTTGCCGGTGGGCTGAGGTCTAAAGGAATCCAAACTAGTTTTAAAAGATTTGGATAGGTTAGGTTAGGTTAGAACATGAATAAGACGGGTGCCCGGCCGCAGGCCGGTCACTTAGGTTCAGTTCCGTTTAAAAAAAAAAAAAACAAAAAACAAAACGTACCAATACAAAGTACTCTTATTCATATTAGAAGATATTGTAAAATAACAATTAATTTAATTTTTTTTTTTTTTTTTTCACTTACACATTAGGCCCGTCGCGCCGCGCCACTACTATATGGGGCGAAGGTGCGAAGTCGACGGCGACGACAAAGTACCGAGTCTAAGGAGACTGATGGCGGCGCCACACAGTGGCGTTATGTCTCTATAAAAGTCGTGGTCTTTTATTATGTTATTTATTAATGGTATTATTTTAATATCATATCAATATTGTACCCCGCACAGGGGGGAGGTACGGGTAGGTAGTGACGAAAAATAACGATACGGGACTCTTACGAGGTCTCGCAATCGGAATGAGTACACTTTAAATATTTTAACGAGGTAAAATTTAAGGGCATTGAGGGTCTGGTGCCAGTGGTGGTTGATTAGATCCACACACTATACTTTTTATAATTATGTGGCGTTATGTCTCTATAAAAGTGGTGGTCTTTTATTATGTTATTTATTAATGGTATTTTTTTAATATCATATCAATATTGTACCCCGCACGGGGGGAGGTAGGGGGGTAGGTAGTGACGAAAAATAACGATACGGGACTCTTACGAGGTCTCGTCATCGAATAATCAATACACGAACTGCCCACACACTTGTAAATATAGACGCGCAAGATCGTTACACGAACCGCTTACCATTATAGTAAACTACTATGCAAACACACATAACATATACGCAATAAGGGAACTTTAAATTGGAGATTTTACCCTACCACACCCGTCTGTCTCATTCTGAAAACTATTCAAAATAATTGCTATTTTTCATTCTCATTCAAATATAAATAATAGTAAATAATATATAATTTTTGACTGAACTGAACCCAAGTGCCCGCCCGGCCTGTGGCCGGGCACCCCTCGTATTCATGTTCTAACCTAACCTAACCTAAATCTAGTTTTGACACCTTTAGACTTTAGATTCAAGATTTAATGTGAATATATGCATTAATAAAAACTCATTACTATTTTAATACTAGTTATGCTGCTGTTGATGCACTGATGAAAGCCAGATAGCTAGATCAGTGTTTAGTTAGTCGTAGTTGCCGGTGGGCTGAGGTCTAAAGGAATCCAAACTAGTTTTAAAAGATTTGGATAGGTTAGGTTAGGTTAGAACATGAATAAGACGGGTGCCCGGCCGCAGGCCGGTCACTTAGGTTCAGTTCCGTTTAAAAAAAAAAAAAACAAAAAACAAAACGTACCAATACAAAGTACTCTTATTCATATTAGAAGATATTGTAAAATAACAATTAATTTAATTTTTTTTTTTTTTTTTTCACTTACACATTAGGCCCGTCGCGCCGCGCCACTACTATATGGGGCGAAGGTGCGAAGTCGACGGCGACGACAAAGTACCGAGTCTAAGGAGACTGATGGCGGCGCCACACAGTGGCGTTATGTCTCTATAAAAGTCGTGGTCTTTTATTATGTTATTTATTAATGGTATTATTTTAATATCATATCAATATTGTACCCCGCACAGGGGGGAGGTACGGGTAGGTAGTGACGAAAAATAACGATACGGGACTCTTACGAGGTCTCGCAATCGGAATGAGTACACTTTAAATATTTTAACGAGGTAAAATTTAAGGGCATTGAGGGTCTGGTGCCAGTGGTGGTTGATTAGATCCACACACTATACTTTTTATAATTATGTGGCGTTATGTCTCTATAAAAGTGGTGGTCTTTTATTATGTTATTTATTAATGGTATTTTTTTAATATCATATCAATATTGTACCCCGCACGGGGGGAGGTAGGGGGGTAGGTAGTGACGAAAAATAACGATACGGGACTCTTACGAGGTCTCGTCATCGAATAATCAATACACGAACTGCCCACACACTTGTAAATATAGACGCGCAAGATCGTTACACGAACCGCTTACCATTATAGTAAACTACTATGCAAACACACATAACATATACGCAATAAGGGAACTTTAAATTGGAGATTTTACCCTACCACACCCGTCTGTCTCATTCTGAAAACTATTCAAAATAATTGCTATTTTTCATTCTCATTCAAATATAAATAATAGTAAATAATATATAATTTTTGACTGAACTGAACCCAAGTGCCCGCCCGGCCTGTGGCCGGGCACCCCTCGTATTCATGTTCTAACCTAACCTAACCTAAATCTAGTTTTGACACCTTTAGACTTTAGATTCAAGATTTAATGTGAATATATGCATTAATAAAAACTCATTACTATTTTAATACTAGTTATGCTGCTGTTGATGCACTGATGAAAGCCAGATAGCTAGATCAGTGTTTAGTTAGTCGTAGTTGCCGGTGGGCTGAGGTCTAAAGGAATCCAAACTAGTTTTAAAAGATTTGGATAGGTTAGGTTAGGTTAGAACATGAATAAGACGGGTGCCCGGCCGCAGGCCGGTCACTTAGGTTCAGTTCCGTTTAAAAAAAAAAAAAACAAAAAACAAAACGTACCAATACAAAGTACTCTTATTCATATTAGAAGATATTGTAAAATAACAATTAATTTAATTTTTTTTTTTTTTTTTTCACTTACACATTAGGCCCGTCGCGCCGCGCCACTACTATATGGGGCGAAGGTGCGAAGTCGACGGCGACGACAAAGTACCGAGTCTAAGGAGACTGATGGCGGCGCCACACAGTGGCGTTATGTCTCTATAAAAGTCGTGGTCTTTTATTATGTTATTTATTAATGGTATTATTTTAATATCATATCAATATTGTACCCCGCACAGGGGGGAGGTACGGGTAGGTAGTGACGAAAAATAACGATACGGGACTCTTACGAGGTCTCGCAATCGGAATGAGTACACTTTAAATATTTTAACGAGGTAAAATTTAAGGGCATTGAGGGTCTGGTGCCAGTGGTGGTTGATTAGATCCACACACTATACTTTTTATAATTATGTGGCGTTATGTCTCTATAAAAGTGGTGGTCTTTTATTATGTTATTTATTAATGGTATTTTTTTAATATCATATCAATATTGTACCCCGCACGGGGGGAGGTAGGGGGGTAGGTAGTGACGAAAAATAACGATACGGGACTCTTACGAGGTCTCGTCATCGAATAATCAATACACGAACTGCCCACACACTTGTAAATATAGACGCGCAAGATCGTTACACGAACCGCTTACCATTATAGTAAACTACTATGCAAACACACATAACATATACGCAATAAGGGAACTTTAAATTGGAGATTTTACCCTACCACACCCGTCTGTCTCATTCTGAAAACTATTCAAAATAATTGCTATTTTTCATTCTCATTCAAATATAAATAATAGTAAATAATATATAATTTTTGACTGAACTGAACCCAAGTGCCCGCCCGGCCTGTGGCCGGGCACCCCTCGTATTCATGTTCTAACCTAACCTAACCTAAATCTAGTTTTGACACCTTTAGACTTTAGATTCAAGATTTAATGTGAATATATGCATTAATAAAAACTCATTACTATTTTAATACTAGTTATGCTGCTGTTGATGCACTGATGAAAGCCAGATAGCTAGATCAGTGTTTAGTTAGTCGTAGTTGCCGGTGGGCTGAGGTCTAAAGGAATCCAAACTAGTTTTAAAAGATTTGGATAGGTTAGGTTAGGTTAGAACATGAATAAGACGGGTGCCCGGCCGCAGGCCGGTCACTTAGGTTCAGTTCCGTTTAAAAAAAAAAAAAACAAAAAACAAAACGTACCAATACAAAGTACTCTTATTCATATTAGAAGATATTGTAAAATAACAATTAATTTAATTTTTTTTTTTTTTTTTTCACTTACACATTAGGCCCGTCGCGCCGCGCCACTACTATATGGGGCGAAGGTGCGAAGTCGACGGCGACGACAAAGTACCGAGTCTAAGGAGACTGATGGCGGCGCCACACAGTGGCGTTATGTCTCTATAAAAGTCGTGGTCTTTTATTATGTTATTTATTAATGGTATTATTTTAATATCATATCAATATTGTACCCCGCACAGGGGGGAGGTACGGGTAGGTAGTGACGAAAAATAACGATACGGGACTCTTACGAGGTCTCGCAATCGGAATGAGTACACTTTAAATATTTTAACGAGGTAAAATTTAAGGGCATTGAGGGTCTGGTGCCAGTGGTGGTTGATTAGATCCACACACTATACTTTTTATAATTATGTGGCGTTATGTCTCTATAAAAGTGGTGGTCTTTTATTATGTTATTTATTAATGGTATTTTTTTAATATCATATCAATATTGTACCCCGCACGGGGGGAGGTAGGGGGGTAGGTAGTGACGAAAAATAACGATACGGGACTCTTACGAGGTCTCGTCATCGAATAATCAATACACGAACTGCCCACACACTTGTAAATATAGACGCGCAAGATCGTTACACGAACCGCTTACCATTATAGTAAACTACTATGCAAACACACATAACATATACGCAATAAGGGAACTTTAAATTGGAGATTTTACCCTACCACACCCGTCTGTCTCATTCTGAAAACTATTCAAAATAATTGCTATTTTTCATTCTCATTCAAATATAAATAATAGTAAATAATATATAATTTTTGACTGAACTGAACCCAAGTGCCCGCCCGGCCTGTGGCCGGGCACCCCTCGTATTCATGTTCTAACCTAACCTAACCTAAATCTAGTTTTGACACCTTTAGACTTTAGATTCAAGATTTAATGTGAATATATGCATTAATAAAAACTCATTACTATTTTAATACTAGTTATGCTGCTGTTGATGCACTGATGAAAGCCAGATAGCTAGATCAGTGTTTAGTTAGTCGTAGTTGCCGGTGGGCTGAGGTCTAAAGGAATCCAAACTAGTTTTAAAAGATTTGGATAGGTTAGGTTAGGTTAGAACATGAATAAGACGGGTGCCCGGCCGCAGGCCGGTCACTTAGGTTCAGTTCCGTTTAAAAAAAAAAAAAAACAAAAAACAAAACGTACCAATACAAAGTACTCTTATTCATATTAGAAGATATTGTAAAATAACAATTAATTTAATTTTTTTTTTTTTTTTTTTCACTTACACATTAGGCCCGTCGCGCCGCGCCACTACTATATGGGGCGAAGGTGCGAAGTCGACGGCGACGACAAAGTACCGAGTCTAAGGAGACTGATGGCGGCGCCACACAGTGGCGTTATGTCTCTATAAAAGTCGTGGTCTTTTATTATGTTATTTATTAATGGTATTATTTTAATATCATATCAATATTGTACCCCGCACAGGGGGGAGGTACGGGTAGGTAGTGACGAAAAATAACGATACGGGACTCTTACGAGGTCTCGCAATCGGAATGAGTACACTTTAAATATTTTAACGAGGTAAAATTTAAGGGCATTGAGGGTCTGGTGCCAGTGGTGGTTGATTAGATCCACACACTATACTTTTTATAATTATGTGGCGTTATGTCTCTATAAAAGTGGTGGTCTTTTATTATGTTATTTATTAATGGTATTTTTTTAATATCATATCAATATTGTACCCCGCACGGGGGGAGGTAGGGGGGTAGGTAGTGACGAAAAATAACGATACGGGACTCTTACGAGGTCTCGTCATCGAATAATCAATACACGAACTGCCCACACACTTGTAAATATAGACGCGCAAGATCGTTACACGAACCGCTTACCATTATAGTAAACTACTATGCAAACACACATAACATATACGCAATAAGGGAACTTTAAATTGGAGATTTTACCCTACCACACCCGTCTGTCTCATTCTGAAAACTATTCAAAATAATTGCTATTTTTCATTCTCATTCAAATATAAATAATAGTAAATAATATATAATTTTTGACTGAACTGAACCCAAGTGCCCGCCCGGCCTGTGGCCGGGCACCCCTCGTATTCATGTTCTAACCTAACCTAACCTAAATCTAGTTTTGACACCTTTAGACTTTAGATTCAAGATTTAATGTGAATATATGCATTAATAAAAACTCATTACTATTTTAATACTAGTTATGCTGCTGTTGATGCACTGATGAAAGCCAGATAGCTAGATCAGTGTTTAGTTAGTCGTAGTTGCCGGTGGGCTGAGGTCTAAAGGAATCCAAACTAGTTTTAAAAGATTTGGATAGGTTAGGTTAGGTTAGAACATGAATAAGACGGGTGCCCGGCCGCAGGCCGGTCACTTAGGTTCAGTTCCGTTTAAAAAAAAAAAAAACAAAAAACAAAACGTACCAATACAAAGTACTCTTATTCATATTAGAAGATATTGTAAAATAACAATTAATTTAATTTTTTTTTTTTTTTTTTCACTTACACATTAGGCCCGTCGCGCCGCGCCACTACTATATGGGGCGAAGGTGCGAAGTCGACGGCGACGACAAAGTACCGAGTCTAAGGAGACTGATGGCGGCGCCACACAGTGGCGTTATGTCTCTATAAAAGTCGTGGTCTTTTATTATGTTATTTATTAATGGTATTATTTTAATATCATATCAATATTGTACCCCGCACAGGGGGGAGGTACGGGTAGGTAGTGACGAAAAATAACGATACGGGACTCTTACGAGGTCTCGCAATCGGAATGAGTACACTTTAAATATTTTAACGAGGTAAAATTTAAGGGCATTGAGGGTCTGGTGCCAGTGGTGGTTGATTAGATCCACACACTATACTTTTTATAATTATGTGGCGTTATGTCTCTATAAAAGTGGTGGTCTTTTATTATGTTATTTATTAATGGTATTTTTTTAATATCATATCAATATTGTACCCCGCACGGGGGGAGGTAGGGGGGTAGGTAGTGACGAAAAATAACGATACGGGACTCTTACGAGGTCTCGTCATCGAATAATCAATACACGAACTGCCCACACACTTGTAAATATAGACGCGCAAGATCGTTACACGAACCGCTTACCATTATAGTAAACTACTATGCAAACACACATAACATATACGCAATAAGGGAACTTTAAATTGGAGATTTTACCCTACCACACCCGTCTGTCTCATTCTGAAAACTATTCAAAATAATTGCTATTTTTCATTCTCATTCAAATATAAATAATAGTAAATAATATATAATTTTTGACTGAACTGAACCCAAGTGCCCGCCCGGCCTGTGGCCGGGCACCCCTCGTATTCATGTTCTAACCTAACCTAACCTAAATCTAGTTTTGACACCTTTAGACTTTAGATTCAAGATTTAATGTGAATATATGCATTAATAAAAACTCATTACTATTTTAATACTAGTTATGCTGCTGTTGATGCACTGATGAAAGCCAGATAGCTAGATCAGTGTTTAGTTAGTCGTAGTTGCCGGTGGGCTGAGGTCTAAAGGAATCCAAACTAGTTTTAAAAGATTTGGATAGGTTAGGTTAGGTTAGAACATGAATAAGACGGGTGCCCGGCCGCAGGCCGGTCACTTAGGTTCAGTTCCGTTTAAAAAAAAAAAAAACAAAAAACAAAACGTACCAATACAAAGTACTCTTATTCATATTAGAAGATATTGTAAAATAACAATTAATTTAATTTTTTTTTTTTTTTTTCACTTACACATTAGGCCCGTCGCGCCGCGCCACTACTATATGGGGCGAAGGTGCGAAGTCGACGGCGACGACAAAGTACCGAGTCTAAGGAGACTGATGGCGGCGCCACACAGTGGCGTTATGTCTCTATAAAAGTCGTGGTCTTTTATTATGTTATTTATTAATGGTATTATTTTAATATCATATCAATATTGTACCCCGCACAGGGGGGAGGTACGGGTAGGTAGTGACGAAAAATAACGATACGGGACTCTTACGAGGTCTCGCAATCGGAATGAGTACACTTTAAATATTTTAACGAGGTAAAATTTAAGGGCATTGAGGGTCTGGTGCCAGTGGTGGTTGATTAGATCCACACACTATACTTTTTATAATTATGTGGCGTTATGTCTCTATAAAAGTGGTGGTCTTTTATTATGTTATTTATTAATGGTATTTTTTTAATATCATATCAATATTGTACCCCGCACGGGGGGAGGTAGGGGGGTAGGTAGTGACGAAAAATAACGATACGGGACTCTTACGAGGTCTCGTCATCGAATAATCAATACACGAACTGCCCACACACTTGTAAATATAGACGCGCAAGATCGTTACACGAACCGCTTACCATTATAGTAAACTACTATGCAAACACACATAACATATACGCAATAAGGGAACTTTAAATTGGAGATTTTACCCTACCACACCCGTCTGTCTCATTCTGAAAACTATTCAAAATAATTGCTATTTTTCATTCTCATTCAAATATAAATAATAGTAAATAATATATAATTTTTGACTGAACTGAACCCAAGTGCCTGCCCGGCCTGTGGCCGGGCACCCCTCGTATTCATGTTCTAACCTAACCTAACCTAAATCTAGTTTTGACACCTTTAGACTTTAGATTCAAGATTTAATGTGAATATATGCATTAATAAAAACTCATTACTATTTTAATACTAGTTATGCTGCTGTTGATGCACTGATGAAAGCCAGATAGCTAGATCAGTGTTTAGTTAGTCGTAGTTGCCGGTGGGCTGAGGTCTAAAGGAATCCAAACTAGTTTTAAAAGATTTGGATAGGTTAGGTTAGGTTAGAACATGAATAAGACGGGTGCCCGGCCGCAGGCCGGTCACTTAGGTTCAGTTCCGTTTAAAAAAAAAAAAAACAAAAAACAAAACGTACCAATACAAAGTACTCTTATTCATATTAGAAGATATTGTAAAATAACAATTAATTTAATTTTTTTTTTTTTTTTTTCACTTACACATTAGGCCCGTCGCGCCGCGCCACTACTATATGGGGCGAAGGTGCGAAGTCGACGGCGACGACAAAGTACCGAGTCTAAGGAGACTGATGGCGGCGCCACACAGTGGCGTTATGTCTCTATAAAAGTCGTGGTCTTTTATTATGTTATTTATTAATGGTATTATTTTAATATCATATCAATATTGTACCCCGCACAGGGGGGAGGTACGGGTAGGTAGTGACGAAAAAATAACGATACGGGACTCTTACGAGGTCTCGCAATCGGAATGAGTACACTTTAAATATTTTAACGAGGTAAAATTTAAGGGCATTGAGGGTCTGGTGCCAGTGGTGGTTGATTAGATCCACACACTATACTTTTTATAATTATGTGGCGTTATGTCTCTATAAAAGTGGTGGTCTTTTATTATGTTATTTATTAATGGTATTTTTTTAATATCATATCAATATTGTACCCCGCACGGGGGAGGTAGGGGGGTAGGTAGTGACGAAAAATAACGATACGGGACTCTTACGAGGTCTCGTCATCGAATAATCAATACACGAACTGCCCACACACTTGTAAATATAGACGCGCAAGATCGTTACACGAACCGCTTACCATTATAGTAAACTACTATGCAAACACACATAACATATACGCAATAAGGGAACTTTAAATTGGAGATTTTACCCTACCACACCCGTCTGTCTCATTCTGAAAACTATTCAAAATAATTGCTATTTTTCATTCTCATTCAAATATAAATAATAGTAAATAATATATAATTTTTGACTGAACTGAACCCAAGTGCCCGCCCGGCCTGTGGCCGGGCACCCCTCGTATTCATGTTCTAACCTAACCTAACCTAAATCTAGTTTTGACACCTTTAGACTTTAGATTCAAGATTTAATGTGAATATATGCATTAATAAAAACTCATTACTATTTTAATACTAGTTATGCTGCTGTTGATGCACTGATGAAAGCCAGATAGCTAGATCAGTGTTTAGTTAGTCGTAGTTGCCGGTGGGCTGAGGTCTAAAGGAATCCAAACTAGTTTTAAAAGATTTGGATAGGTTAGGTTAGGTTAGAACATGAATAAGACGGGTGCCCGGCCGCAGGCCGGTCACTTAGGTTCAGTTCCGTTTAAAAAAAAAAAAAACAAAAAACAAAACGTACCAATACAAAGTACTCTTATTCATATTAGAAGATATTGTAAAATAACAATTAATTTAATTTTTTTTTTTTTTTTTTCACTTACACATTAGGCCCGTCGCGCCGCGCCACTACTATATGGGGCGAAGGTGCGAAGTCGACGGCGA